>NW_026696948.1:0-106893 GCF_030435755.1 Ochotona princeps | reverse complement strand
ACGCAAATATTGGTGTGAGAGCTAATTCAATCAAGGAAACACTGCATGTTGGTGAAGGGCATATTGAAGAAGGATCAGCCGAGTGGTTCTTGTGGGAGAACAACTCCATTGGCTCACTAACTTCACACACCATCAGGCTTCCAAGCAGCTCTCAAGGAAACTCAGTTTTCACACTCTATGCTTAGTGCCCTTTGAGTGCATTATCTAGGAATGAACCTGGTAGAGCATCCCACACAAACGAATGCTCCACATGCGGTTTCACATGCCACCAACTCCACATTCACAGGCAACTTCAGCGCCACAGCCGTTTTCAGATAGCCCCCAATGCAAAGGCTCTAGACGCAAATATTGGTGTGAGAGCTAATTCAATCAAGGAAACACTGCATGTTGGTGAAGGGCATATTGAAGAAGGATCAGCCGAGTGGTTCTTGTGGGAGAACAACTCCATTTGGCTCACTAACTTCACACACCATCAGGCTTCCAAGCAGCTCTCAAGGAAACTCAGTTTTCACACTCTATGCTTAGTGCCCTTTGAGTGCATTATCTAGGAATGAACCTGGTAGAGCATCCCACACAAACGAATGCTCCACATGCGGGTTTCACATGCCACCAACTCCACATTCACAGGCAACTTCAGCGCCACAGCCGTTTTCAGATAGCCCTCAATGCAAAGGCTCTAGACGCAAATATTGGTGTGAGAGCTAATTCAATCAAGGAAACACTGCATGTTGGTGAAGGGCATATTGAAGAAGGATCAGCCGAGTGGTTCTTGTGGGAGAACAACTCCATTTGGCTCACTAACTTCACACACCATCAGGCTTCCAAGCAGCTCTCAAGGAAACTCAGTTTTCACACTCTATGCTTAGTGCCCTTTGAGTGTATTATCTAGGAATGAACATGGTAGAGCATCCCACACAAACGAATGCTCCACATGCGGGTTTCACATGCCACCAACTCCACATTCACAGGCAACTTCAGCGCCACAGCCGTTTTCAGATAGCCCTCAATGCAAAGGCTCTAGATGCAAATATTGGTGTGAGAGCTAATTCAATCAAGGAAACACTGCATGTTGGTGAAGGGCATATTGAAGAAGGATCAGCCGAGTGGTTCTTGTGGGAGAACAACTCCATTTGGCTCACTAACTTCACACACCATCAGGCTTCCAAGCAGCTCTCACGGAAACTCAGTTTTCACACTCTATGCTTAGTGCCCTTTGAGTGCATTATCTAGGAATGAACCTGGTAGAGCATCCCACACAAACGAATGCTCCACATGCGGGTTTCACATGCCACCAACTCCACATTCACAGGCAACTTCAGCGCCACAGCCGTTTTCAGATAGCCCTCAATGCAAAGGCTCTAGACGCAAATATTGGTGTGAGAGCTAATTCAATCAAGGAAACACTGCATGTTGGTGAAGGGCATATTGAAGAAGGATCAGCCGAGTGGTTCTTGTGGGAGAACAACTCCATTTGGCTCACTAACTTCACACACCATCAGGCTTCCAAGCAGCTCTCAAGGAAACTCAGTTTTCACACTCTATGCTTAATGCCCTTTGAGTGCATTATCTAGGAATGAACCTGGTAGAGCATCCCACACAAACGAAAGCTCCACATGCGGGTTTCACATGCCACCAACTCCACATTCACAGGCAACTTCAGCGCCACAGCCGTTTTCAGATAGCCCCCAATGCAAAGGCTCTAGACGCAAATATTGGTGTGAGAGCTAATTCAATCAAGGAAACACTGCATGTTGGTGAAAGGCATATTGAAGAAGGATCAGCCGAGTTGTTCTTGTGGGAGAACAACTCCATTTGGCTCACTAACTTCACACACCATCAGGCTTCCAAGCAGCTCTCAAGGAAACTCAGTTTTCACACTCTATGCTTAGTGCCCTTTGAGTGCATTATCTAGGAATGAACCTGGTAGAGCATCCCACACAAACGAATGCTCCACATGCGGGTTTCACATGCCACCAACTCCACATTCACAGGCAACTTCAGCGCCACAGCCGTTTTCAGATAGCCCTCAATGCAAAGGCTCTAGACGCAAATATTGGTGTGAGAGCTAATTCAATCAAGGAAACACTGCATGTTGGTGAAGGGCATATTGAAGAAGGATCAGCCGAGTGGTTCTTGTGGGAGAACAACTCCATTTGGCTCACTAACTTCACACACCATCAGGCTTCCAAGCAGCTCTCAAGGAAACTCAGTTTTCACACACTATGCTTAGTGCCCTTTGAGTGCATAATCTAGGAATGATCCTGGTAGAGCATCCCACACAAACGAATGCTCCACATGCGGGTTTCACATGCCACCAACTCCACATTCACAGGCAACTTCAGCGCCACAGCCGTTTTCAGATAGCCCTCAATGCAAAGGCTCTAGACGCAAATATTGGTGTGAGAGCTAATTCAATCAAGGAAACACTGCATGTTGGTGAAGGGCATATTGAAGAAGGATCAGCCGAGTGGTTCTTGTGGGAGAACAACTCCATTTGGCTCACTAACTTCACACACCATCAGGCTTCCAAGCAGCTCTCAAGGAAACTCAGTTTTCACACTCTATGCTTGGTGCCCTTTGAGTGCATTATCTAGGAATGAACCTGGTAGAGCATCCCACACAAACGAATGCTCCACATGCGGGTTTCACATGCCACCAACTCCACATTCACAGGCAACTTCAGCGCCACAGCCATTTTCAGATAGCCCTCAATGCAAAGGCTCTAGACGCAAATATTGGTGTGAGAGCTAATTCAATCAAGGAAACACTGCATGTTGGTGAAGGGCATATTGAAGAAGGATCAGCCGAGTGGTTCTTGTGGGAGAACAACTCCATTTGGCTCACTAACTTCACACACCATCAGGCTTCCAAGCAGCTCTCAAGGAAACTCAGTTTTCACACTCTATGCTTAGTGCCCTTTGAGTGCATTATCTAGGAATGAACCTGGTAGAGCATCCCACACAAACGAATGCTCCACATGCGGGTTTCACATGCCACCAACTCCACATTCACAGGCAACTTCAGCGCCACAGCCGTTTTCAGATAGCCCTCAATGCAAAGGCTCTAGACGCAAATATTGGTGTGAGAGCTAATTCAATCAAGGAAACACTGCATGTTGGTGAAGGGCATATTGAAGAAGGATCAGCCAAGTGGTTCTTGTGGGAGAACAACTCCATTTGGCTCACTAACTTCACACACCATCAGGCTTCCAAGCAGCTCTCAAGGAAACTCAGTTTTCACACTCTATGCTTAGTGCTCTTTGTGTGCCCAGGACTGAAATGAAGCTTGGTCAGCATCCCACACAAACGAATGCTCCACATGCGGGTTTCACATGCCACCAACTCCACATTCACAGGCAACTTCAGCGCCACAGCCGTTTTCAGATAGCCCTCAATGCAAAGGCTCTAGACGCAAATATTGGTGTGAGAGCTAATTCAATCAAGGAAACACTGCATGTTGGTGAAGGGCATATTGAAGAAGGATCAGCCGAGTGGTTCTTGTGGGAGAACAACTCCATTTGGCTCACTAACTTCACACACCATCAGGCTTCCAAGCAGCTCTCAAGGAAACTCAGTTTTCACACTCTATGCTTAGTGCCCTTTGAGTGCATAATCTAGGAATGATCCTGGTAGAGCATCCCACACAAACGAATGCTCCACATGCGGGTTTCACATGCCACCAACTCCACATTCACAGGCAACTTCAGCGCCACAGCCGTTTTCAGATAGCCCTCAATGCAAAGGCTCTAGACGCAAATATTGGTGTGAGAGCTAATTCAATCAAGGAAACACTGCATGTTGGTGAAGGGCATATTGAAGAAGGATCAGCCGAGTGGTTCTTGTGGGAGAACAACTCCATTTGGCTCACTAACTTCACACACCATCAGGCTTCCAAGCAGCTCTCAAGGAAACTCAGTTTTCACACTCTATGCTTGGTGCCCTTTGAGTGCATTATCTAGGAATGAACCTGGTAGAGCATCCCACACAAACGAATGCTCCACATGCGGGTTTCACATGCCACCAACTCCACATTCACAGGCAACTTCAGCGCCACAGCCGTTTTCAGATAGCCCTCAATGCAAAGGCTCTAGACGCAAATATTGGTGTGAGAGCTAATTCAATCAAGGAAACACTGCATGTTGGTGAAGGGCATATTGAAGAAGGATCAGCCGAGTGGTTCTTGTGGGAGAACAACTCCCTTTGGCTCACTAACTTCACACACCATCAGGCTTCCAAGCAGCTCTCAAGGAAACTCAGTTTTCACACTCTATGCTTAGTGCCCTTTGAGTGCATAATCTAGGAATGAACCTGGTAGAGCATCCCACACAAACGAATGCTCCACATGCGGGTTTCACATGCCACCAACTCCACATTCACAGGCAACTTCAGCGCCACAGCCGTTTTCAGATAGCCCTCAATGCAAAGGCTCTAGACGCAAATATTGGTGTGAGAGCTAATTCAATCAAGGAAACACTGCATGTTGGTGAAGGGCATATTGAAGAAGGATCAGCCGAGTGGTTCTTGTGGGAGAACAACTCCATTTGGCTCACTAACTTCACACACCATCAGGCTTCCAAGCAGCTCTCAAGGAAACTCAGTTTTCACACTCTATGCTTAGTGCTCTTTGTGTGCCCAGGACTGAAATGAAGCTTGGTCAGCATCCCACACAAACGAATGCTCCACATGCGGGTTTCACATGCCACCAACTCCACATTCACAGGCAACTTCAGCGCCACAGCCGTTTTCAGATAGCCCTCAATGCAAAGGCTCTAGACGCAAATATTGGTGTGAGAGCTAATTCAATCAAGGAAACACTGCATGTTGGTGAAGGGCATATTGAAGAAGGATCAGCCGAGTGGTTCTTGTGGGAGAACAACTCCATTTGGCTCACTAACTTCACACACCATCAGGCTTCCAAGCAGCTCTCAAGGAAACTCAGTTTTCACACTCTATGCTTAGTGCCCTTTGAGTGCCCAGGACTGAAATGAAGCTTGGTCAGCATCCCACACAAACGAATGCTCCACATGCGGGTTTCACATGCCACCAACTCCACATTCACAGGCAACTTCAGCGCCACAGCCGTTTTCAGATAGCCCTCAATGCAAAGGCTCTAGACGCAAATATTGGTGTGAGAGCTAATTCAATCAAGGAAACACTGCATGTTGGTGAAGGGCATATTGAAGAAGGATCAGCCGAGTGGTTCTTGTGGGAGAACAACTCCATTTGGCTCACTAACTTCACACACCATCAGGCTTCCAAGCAGCTCTCAAGGAAACTCAGTTTTCACACTCTATGCTTAGTGCCCTTTGAGTGCATTATCTAGGAATGATCCTGGTAGAGCATCCCACACAAACGAATGCTCCACATGCGGGTTTCACATGCCACCAACTCCACATTCACAGGCAACTTCAGCGCCACAGCCGTTTTCAGATAGCCCTCAATGCAAAGGCTCTAGACGCAAATATTGGTGTGAGAGCTAATTCAATCAAGGAAACACTGCCTGTTGGTGAAGGGCATATTGAAGAAGGATCAGCCGAGTGGTTCTTGTGGGAGAACAACTCCATTTGGCTCACTAACTTCACACACCATCAGGCTTCCAAGCAGCTCTCAAGGAAACTCAGTTTTCACACTCTATGCTTAGTGCCCTTTGAGTGCATTATCTAGGAATGAACCTGGTAGAGCATCCCACACAAACGAATGCTCCACATGCGGGTTTCACATGCCACCAACTCCACATTCACAGGCAACTTCAGCGCCACAGCCGATTTCAGATAGCCCTCAATGCAAAGGCTCTAGACGCAAATATTGGTGTGAGAGCTAATTCAATCAAGGAAACACTGCATGTTGGTGAAGGGCATATTGAAGAAGGATCAGCCGAGTGGTTCTTGTGGGAGAACAACTCCATTTGGCTCACTAACTTCACACACCATCAGGCTTCCAAGCAGCTCTCAAGGAAACTCAGTTTTCACACTCTATGCTTAGTGCCCTTTGTATGGCAAGGACTGAAATGAAGCTTGGTCAGCATCCCACACAAACGAATGCTCCACATGCGGGTTTCACATGCCACCAACTCCACATTCACAGGCAACTTCAGCGCCACAGCCGTTTTCAGATAGCCCTCAATGCAAAGGCTCTAGACGCAAATATTGGTGTGAGAGCTAATTCAATCAAGGAAACACTGCATGTTGGTGAAGGGCATATTGAAGAAGGATCAGCCGAGTGGTTCTTGTGGGAGAACAACTCCATTTGGGTCACTAGCTTCACACACCATCAGGCTTCCAAGCAGCTCTCAAGAAAACTCAGTTTTCACACTCTATGCTTAGTGCCCTTTGAGTGCATTATCTAGGACTGAACCTGGTAGAGCATCCCACACAAACGAATGCTCCACATGCGGGTTTCACATGCCACCAACTCCACATTCACAGGCAACTTCAGCGCCACAGCCGTTTTCAGATAGCCCTCAATGCAAAGGCTCTAGACGCAAATATTGGTGTGAGAGCTAATTCAATCAAGGAAACACTGCATGTTGGTGAAGGGCATATTGAAGAACGATCAGCCGAGTGGTTCTTGTGGGAGAACAACTCCATTTGGCTCACTAACTTCACACACCATCAGGCTTCCAAGCAGCTCTCAAGGAAAATCAGTTTTCACACTCTATGCTTAGTGCCCTTTGTATGGCTAGGACTGAAATGAACCTGGTAGAGCATCCCACACAAACGAATGCTCCACATGCGGGTTTCACATGCCACCAACTCCACATTCACAGGCAACTTCAGCGCCACAGCCGTTTTCAGATAGCCCTCAATGCAAAGGCTCTAGACACAAATATTGGTGTGAGAGCTAATTCAATCAAGGAAACACTGCATGTTGGTGAAGGGCATATTGAAGAAGGATCAGCCGAGTGGTTCTTGTGGGAGAACAACTCCATTTGGCTCACTAACTTCACACACCATCAGGCTTCCAAGCAGCTCTCAAGGAAACTCAGTTTTCACACTCTATGCTTAGTGCTCTTTGTGTGCCCAGGACTGAAATGAAGCTTGGTCAGCATCCCACACAAACGAATACTCCACATGCGGGTTTCACATGCCACCAACTCCACATTCACAGGCAACTTCACCGCCACAGCCGTTTTCAGATAGCCCTCAATGCAAAGGCTCTAGACGCAAATATTGGTGTGAGAGCTAATTCAATCAAGGAAACACTGCATGTTGGTGAAGGGCATATTGAAGAAGGATCAGCCGAGTGGTTCTTGTGGGAGAACAACTCCATTTGGCTCACTAACTTCACACACCATCAGGCTTCCAAGCAGCTCTCAAGGAAACTCAGTTTTCACACTCTATGCTTAGTGCCCTTTGAGTGCATTATCTAGGAATGAACCTGGTAGAGCATCCCACACAAACGAATGCTCCACATGCGGGTTTCACATGCCACCAACTCCACATTCACAGGCAACTTCAGCGCCACAGCCGTTTTCAGATAGCCCTCAATGCAAAGGCTCTAGACGCAAATATTGGTGTGAGAGCTAATTCAATCAAGGAAACACTGCATGTTGGTGAAGGGCATATTGAAGAAGGATCAGCCGAGTGGTTCTTGTGGGAGAACAACTCCATTTGGCTCACTAACTTCACACACCATCAGGCTTCCAAGCAGCTCTCAAGGAAACTCAGTTTTCACACTCTATGCTTAGTGCCCTTTGAGTGCATTATCTAGGAATGAACATGGTAGAGCATCCCACACAAACGAATGCTCCACATGCGGGTTTCACATGCCACCAACTCCACATTCACAGGCAACTTCAGCGCCACAGCCGTTTTCAGATAGCCCCCAATGCAAAGGATCTAGACGCAAATATTGGTGTGAGAGCTAATTCAATCAAGGAAACACTGCATGTTGGTGAAGGGCATATTGAAGAAGGATCAGCCGAGTGGTTCTTGTGGGAGAACAACTCCATTTGGCTCACTAACTTCACACACCATCAGGCTTCCAAGCAGCTCTCAAGGAAACTCAGTTTTCACACTCTATGCTTAGTGCCCTTTGTATGGCTAGGACTGAAATGAACCTGGTAGAGCATCCCACACAAACGAATGCTCCACATGCGGGTTTCACATGCCACCAACTCCACATTCACAGGCAACTTCAGCGCCACAGCCGTTTTCAGATAGCCCTCAATGCAAAGGCTCTAGACGCAAATATTGGTGTGAGAGCTAATTCAATCAAGGAAACACTGCATGTTGGTGAAGGGCATATTGAAGAAGGATCAGCCGAGTGGTGCTTGTGGGAGAACAACTCCATTTGGCTCACTAACTTCACACACCATCAGGCTTCCAAGCAGCTCTCAAGGAAACTCAGTTTTCACACTCTATGCTTAGTGCTCTTTGTGTGCCCAGGACTGAAATGAAGCTTGGTCAGCATCCCACACAAACGAATACTCCACATGCGGGTTTCACATGCCACCAACTCCACATTCACAGGCAACTTCAGCGCCACAGCCGTTTTCAGATAGCCCTCAATGCAAAGGCTCTAGACGCAAATATTGGTGTGAGAGCTAATTCAATCAAGGAAACACTGCATGTTGGTGAAGGGCATATTGAATAAGGATCAGCCGAGTGGTTCTTGTGGGAGAACAACTCCCTTTGTCTCACTAACTTCACACACCATCAGGCTTCCAAGCAGCTCTCAAGGAAACTCAGTTTTCACACTCTATGCTTAGTGCCTTTTGTGTGCCCAGGACTGAAATGAAGCTTGGTCAGCATCCCACACAAACGAATGCTCCACATGCGGGTTTCACATGCCACCAACTCCACATTCACAGGCAACTTCAGCGCCACAGCCGTTTTCAGATAGCCCTCAATGCAAAGGCTCTAGACGCAAATATTGGTGTGAGAGCTAATTCAATCAAGGAAACACTGCATGTTGGTGAAGGGCATATTGAAGAAGGATCAGCCGAGTGGTTCTTGTGGGAGAACAACTCCATTTGGCTCACTAACTTCACACACCATCAGGCTTCCAAGCAGCTCTCAAGGAAACTCAGTTTTCACACTCTATGTTTAGTGCCCTTTGAGTGCATTATCAAGGAATGAACCTGGTAGAGCATCCCACACAAACGAATGCTCCACATGCGGGTTTCACATGCCACCAACTCCACATTCACAGGCAACTTCAGCGCCACAGCCGTTTTCAGATAGCCCTCAATGCAAAGGCTCTAGACGCAAATATTGGTGTGAGAGCTAATTCAATCAAGGAAACACTGCCTGTTGGTGAAGGGCATATTGAAGAAGGATCAGCCGAGTGGTTCTTGTGGGAGAACAACTCCATTTGGCTCACTAACCTAACACACGATCAGGCTTCCAAGCAGCTCTCAAGGAAACTCAGTTTTCACACTCTATGCTTAGTGCCCTTTGTATGGCTAGGACTGAAATGAACCTGGTAGAGCATCGCACACAAACGAATGCTCCACATGCGGGTTTCACATGCCACCAACTCCACATTCACAGGCAACTTCAGCGCCACAGCCGTTTTCAGATAGCCCTCAATGCAAAGGCTCTAGACGCAAATATTGGTGTGAGAGCTAATTCAATCAAGGAAACACTGCATGTTGGTGAAGGGCATATTGAAGAAGGATCAGCCGAGTGGTTCTTGTGGGAGAACAACTCCATGTGGCTCACTAACTTCACACACCATCAGGCTTCCAAGCAGCTCTCAAGGAAACTCAGTTTTCACACTCTATGCTTAGTGCCCTTTGAGTGCATAATCTAGGAATGAACCTGGTAGAGCATCCCACACAAACGAATGCTCCACATGCGGGTTTCACATGCCACCAACTCCACATTCACAGGCAACTTCAGCGCCACAGCCGTTTTCAGATAGCCCTCAATGCAAAGGCTCTAGACGCAAATATTGGTGTGAGAGCTAATTCAATCAAGGAAACACTGCATGTTGGTGAAGGGCATATTGAAGAAGGATCAGCCGAGTGGTTCTTGTGGGAGAACAACTCCATTTGGCTCACTAACCTAACACACGATCAGGCTTCCAAGCAGCTCTCAAGGAAACTCAGTTTTCACACTCTATGCTTAGTGCCCTTTGAGTGCATTATCTAGGAATGATCCTGGTAGAGCATCCCACACAAACGAATGCTCCACATGCGGGTTTCACATGCCACCAACTCCACATTCACAGGCAACTTCAGCGCCACAGCCGTTTTCAGATAGCCCTCAATGCAAAGGCTCTAGACGCAAATATTGGTGTGAGAGCTAATTCAATCAAGGAAACACTGCATGTTGGTGAAGGGCATATTGAAGAAGGATCAGCCGAGTGGTTCTTGTGGGAGAACAACTCCATTTGGCTCACTAACTTCACACACCATCAGGCTTCCAAGCAGCTCTCAAGGAAACTCAGTTTTCACACTCTATGCTTAGTGCCTTTTGAGTGCATTATCTAGGAATGATCCTGGTAGAGCATCCCACACAAACGAATGCTCCACATGCGGGTTTCACATGCCACCAACTCCACATTCACAGGCAACTTCAGCGTCACAGCCGTTTTCAGATAGCCCTCAATGCAAAGGCTCTAGACGCAAATATTGGTGTGAGAGCTAATTCAATCAAGGAAACACTGCATGTTGGTGAAGGGCATATTGAAGAAGGATCAGCCGAGTGGTTCTTGTGGGAGAACAACTCCATTTGGCTCACTAACTTCACACACCATCAGGCTTCCAAGCAGCTCTCAAGAAAACTCAGTTTTCACACTCTATGCTTAGTGCCCTTTGCTTGCATTATCTAGGAATGAACCTGGTAGAGCATCCCACACAAACGAATGCTCCACATGCGGTTTTCACATGCCACCAACTCCACATTCACAGGCAACTTCAGCGCCACAGCCGTTTTCAGATAGCCCCCAATGCAAAGGCTCTAGACGCAAATATTGGTGTGAGAGCTAATTCAATCAAGGAAACACTGCATGTTGGTGAAGGGCATATTGAAGAAGGATCAGCCGAGTGGTTCTTGTGGGAGAACAACTCCATTTGGCTCACTAACTGCACACACCATCAGGCTTCCAAGCAGCTCTCAAGGAAACTCAGTTTTCACACTCTATGCTTAGTGCCCTTTGAGTGCATTATCTAGGAATGAACCTGGTAGAGCATCCCACACAAACGAATGCTCCACATGCGGGTTTCACATGCCACCAACTCCACATTCACAGGCAACTTCAGCGCCACAGCCGTTTTCAGATAGCCCTCAATGCAAAGGCTCTAGACGCAAATATTGGTGTGAGAGCTAATTCAATCAAGGAAACACTGCATGTTGGTGAAGGGCATATTGAAGAAGGATCAGCCGAGTGGTTCTTGTGGGAGAACAACTCCCTTTGGCTCACTAACTTCACACACCATCAGGCTTCCAAGCAGCTCTCAAGGAAACTCAGTTTTCACACTCTATGCTTAGTGCCCTTTGAGTGCATTATCTAGGAATGAACCTGGTAGAGCATCCCACACAAACGAATGCTCCACATGCGGGTTTCACATGCCACCAACTCCACATTCACAGGCAACTTCAGCGCCACAGCCGTTTTCAGATAGCCCTCAATGCAAAGGCTCTAGACGCAAATATTGGTGTGAGAGCTAATTCAATCAAGGAAACACTGCATGTTGGTGAAGGGCATATTGAAGAAGGATCAGCCGAGTGGTTCCTGTGGGAGAACAACTCCATTTGGCTCACTAACTTCACACACCATCAGGCTTCCAAGCAGCTCTCAAGGAAACTCAGTTTTCACACTCTATGCTTAGTGCCCTTTGAGTGCATTATCTAGGAATGAACCTGGTAGAGCATCCCACACAAACGAATGCTCCACATGCGGGTTTCACATGCCACCCACTCCACATTCACAGGCAACTTCAGCGCCACAGCCGTTTTCAGATAGCCCCCAATGCAAAGGCTCTAGACGCAAATATTGGTGTGAGAGCTAATTCAATCAAGGAAACACTGCATGTTGGTGAAGGGCATATTGAAGAAGGATCAGCCGAGTGGTTCTTGTGGGAGAACAACTCCATTTGGCTCACTAACTTCACACACCATCAGGCTTCCAAGCAGCTCTCAAGGAAACTCAGTTTTCACACTCTATGCTTAGTGCCCTTTGAGTGCATTATCTAGGAATGAACCTGGTAGAGCATCACACACAAACGAATGCTCCACATGCGGGTTTCACATGCCACCAACTCCACATTCACAGGCAACTTCAGCGCCACAGCCGTTTTCAGATAGCCCCCAATGCAAAGGCTCTAGACGCAAATATTGGTGTGAGAGCTAATTCAATCAAGGAAACACTGCATGTTGGTGAAGGGCATATTGAAGAAGGATCAGCCGAGTGGTTCTTGTGGGAGAACAACTCCATTTGGCTCACTAACTTCACACACCATCAGGCTTCCAAGCAGCTCTCAAGGAAACTCAGTTTTCACACTCTATGCTTAGTGCCCTTTGTATGGCTAGGACTGAAATGAACCTGGTAGAGCATCCCACACAAACGAATGCTCCACATGCGGGTTTCACATGCCACCAACTCCACATTCACAGGCAACTTCAGCGCCACAGCCGTTTTCAGATAGCCCTCAATGCAAAGGCTCTAGACGCAAATATTGGTGTGAGAGCTAATTCAATCAAGGAAACACTGCATGTTGGTGAAGGGCATATTGAAGAAGGATCAGCCGAGTGGTGCTTGTGGGAGAACAACTCCATTTGGCTCACTAACTTCACACACCATCAGGCTTCCAAGCAGCTCTCAAGGAAACTCAGTTTTCACACTCTATGCTTAGTGCTCTTTGTGTGCCCAGGACTGAAATGAAGCTTGGTCAGCATCCCACACAAACGAATACTCCACATGCGGGTTTCACATGCCACCAACTCCACATTCACAGGCAACTTCAGCGCCACAGCCGTTTTCAGATAGCCCTCAATGCAAAGGCTCTAGACGCAAATATTGGTGTGAGAGCTAATTCAATCAAGGAAACACTGCATGTTGGTGAAGGGCATATTGAATAAGGATCAGCCGAGTGGTTCTTGTGGGAGAACAACTCCCTTTGTCTCACTAACTTCACACACCATCAGGCTTCCAAGCAGCTCTCAAGGAAACTCAGTTTTCACACTCTATGCTTAGTGCCTTTTGTGTGCCCAGGACTGAAATGAAGCTTGGTCAGCATCCCACACAAACGAATGCTCCACATGCGGGTTTCACATGCCACCAACTCCACATTCACAGGCAACTTCAGCGCCACAGCCATTTTCAGATAGCCCTCAATGCAAAGGCTCTAGACGCAAATATTGGTGTGAGAGCTAATTCAATCAAGGAAACACTGCATGTTGGTGAAGGGCATATTGAAGAAGGGTCAGCTGAGTGGTTCTTGTGGGAGAACAACTCCATTTGGCTCACAAACTTCACACACCATCAGGCTTCCAAGCAGCTCTCAAGGAAACTCAGTTTTCACACTCTATGCTTAGTGCCCTTTGAGTGCATTATCTAGGAATGAACCTGGTAGAGCATCCCACACAAACGAATGCTCCACATGCGGGTTTCACATGCCACCAACTCCACATTCACAGGCAACTTCAGCGCCACAGCCGTTTTCAGATAGCCCTCAATGCAAAGGCTCTAGACGCAAATATTGGTGTGAGAGCTAATTCAATCAAGGAAACACTGCATGTTGGTGAAGGGCATATTGAAGAAGGATCAGCCGAGTGGTTCTTGTGGGAGAACAACTCCATTTGGCTCACTAACTTCACACACCATCAGGCTTCCAAGCAGCTCTCAAGGAAACTCAGTTTTCACACTCTATGCTTAGTGCCCTTTGTATGGCTAGGACTGAAATGAACCTGGTAGAGCATCCCACACAAACGAATGCTCCACATGCGGGTTTCACATGCCACCAACTCCACATTCACAGGCAACTTCAGCGCCACAGCCGTTTTCAGATAGCCCTCAATGCAAAGGCTCTAGACGCAAATATTGGTGTGAGAGCTAATTCAATCAAGGAAACACTGCATGTTGGTGAAGGGCATATTGAAGAAGGATCAGCCGAGTGGTTCTTGTGGGAGAACAACTCCATTTGGCTCACTAACTTCACACACCATCAGGCTTCCAAGCAGCTCTCAAGGAAACTCAGTTTTCACACTCTATGCTTAGTGCCCTTTGTATGGCTAGGACTGAAATGAACCTGGTAGAGCATCGCACACAAACGAATGCTCCACATGCGGGTTTCACATGCCACCAACTCCACATTCACAGGCAACTTCAGCGCCACAGCCGTTTTCAGATAGCCCTCAATGCAAAGGCTCTAGACGCAAATATTGGTGTGAGAGCTAATTCAATCAAGGAAACACTGCCTGTTGGTGAAGGGCATATTGAAGAAGCATCAGCCGAGTGGTTCTTGTGGGAGAACAACTCCATTTGGCTCACTAACCTAACACACGATCAGGCTTCCAAGCAGCTCTCAAGGAAACTCAGTTTTCACACTCTCTGCTTAGTGCCCTTTGTATGGCTAGGACTGAAATGAACCTGGTAGAGCATCGCACACAAACGAATGCTCCACATGCGGGTTTCACATGCCACCAACTCCACATTCACAGGCAACTTCAGCGCCACAGCCATTTTCAGATAGCCCTCAATGCAAAGGCTCTAGACGCAAATATTGGTGTGAGAGCTAATTCAATCAAGGAAACACTGCATGTTGGTGAAGGGCATATTGAAGAAGGATCAGCCGAGTGGTTCTTGTGGGAGAACAACTCCATTTGGCTCACTAACTTCACACACCATCAGGCTTCCAAGCAGCTCTCAAGGAAACTCAGTTTTCACACTCTATGCTTAGTGCCCTTTGAGTGCATTATCTAGGAAGGATCCTGGTAGAGCATCCCACACAAACGAATGCTCCACATGCGGGTTTCACATGCCACCAACTCCACATTCACAGGCAACTTCAGCGCCACAGCCGTTTTCAGATAGCCCTCAATGCAAAGGCTCTAGACGCAAATATTGGTGTGAGAGCTAATTCAATCAAGGAAACACTGCATGTTGGTGAAGGGCATATTGAAGAAGGATCAGCCGAGTGGTTCTTGTGGGAGAACAACTCCATTTGGCTCACTAACTTCACACACCATCAGGCTTCCAAGCAGCTCTCAAGGAAACTCAGTTTTCACACTCTATGCTTAGTGCCCTTTGAGTGCATTATCTAGGAATGAACCTGGTAGAGTATCCCACACAAACGAATGCTCCACATGCGGTTTTCACATGCCACCAACTCCACATTCACAGGCAACTTCAGCGCCACAGCCGTTTTCAGATAGCCCCCAATGCAAAGGCTCTAGACGCAAATATTGGTGTGAGAGCTAATTCAATCAAGGAAACACTGCATGTTGGTGAAGGGCATATTGAAGAAGGATCAGCCGAGTGGTTCTTGTGGGAGAACAACTCCATTTGGCTCACTAACTGCACACACCATCAGGCTTCCAAGCAGCTCTCAAGGAAACTCAGTTTTCACACTCTATGCTTAGTGCCCTTTGAGTGCATTATCTAGGAATGAACCTGGTAGAGCATCCCACACAAACGAATGCTCCACATGCGGGTTTCACATGCCACCAACTCCACATTCACAGGCAACTTCAGCGCCACAGCCGTTTTCAGATAGCCCTCAATGCAAAGGCTCTAGACGCAAATATTGGTGTGAGAGTTAATTCAATCAAGGAAACACTGCATGTTGGTGAAGGGCATATTGAAGAAGGATCAGCCGAGTGGTTCTTGTGGGAGAACAACTCCCTTTGGCTCACTAACTTCACACACCATCAGGCTTCCAAGCAGCTCTCAAGGAAACTCAGTTTTCACACTCTATGCTTAGTGCCCTTTGAGTGCATTATCTAGGAATGAACCTGGTAGAGCATCACACACAAACGAATGCTCCACATGCGGGTTTCACATGCCACCAACTCCACATTCACAGGCAACTTCAGCGCCACAGCCGTTTTCAGATAGCCCCCAATGCAAAGGCTCTAGACGCAAATATTGGTGTGAGAGCTAATTCAATCAAGGAAACACTGCATGTTGGTGAAGGGCATATTGAAGAAGGATCAGCCGAGTGGTTCTTGTGGGAGAACAACTCCATTTGGCTCACTAACCTAACACACGATCAGGCTTCCAAGCAGCTCTCAAGGAAACTCAGTTTTCACACTCTATGCTTAGTGCCCTTTGTATGGCTAGGACTGAAATGAACCTGGTAGAGCATCGCACACAAACGAATGCTCCACATGCGGGTTTCACATGCCACCAACTCCACATTCACAGGCAACTTCAGCGCCACAGCCGTTTTCAGATAGCCCTCAATGCAAAGGCTCTAGACGCAAATATTGGTGTGAGAGCTAATTCAATCAAGGAAACACTGCATGTTGGTGAAGGGCATATTGAAGAAGGATCAGCCGAGTGGTTCTTGTGGGAGAACAACTCCATGTGGCTCACTAACTTCACACACCATCAGGCTTCCAAGCAGCTCTCAAGGAAACTCAGTTTTCACACTCTATGCTTAGTGCCCTTTGAGTGCATAATCTAGGAATGAACCTGGTAGAGCATCCCACACAAACGAATGCTCCACATGCGGGTTTCACATGCCACCAACTCCACATTCACAGGCAACTTCAGCGCCACAGCCGTTTTCAGATAGCCCTCAATGCAAAGGCTCTAGACGCAAATATTGGTGTGAGAGCTAATTCAATCAAGGAAACACTGCATGTTGGTGAAGGGCATATTGAAGAAGGATCAGCCGAGTGGTTCTTGTGGGAGAACAACTCCATTTGGCTCACTAACCTAACACACGATCAGGCTTCCAAGCAGCTCTCAAGGAAACTCAGTTTTCACACTCTATGCTTAGTGCCCTTTGAGTGCATTATCTAGGAATGATCCTGGTAGAGCATCCCACACAAACGAATGCTCCACATGCGGGTTTCACATGCCACCAACTCCACATTCACAGGCAACTTCAGCGCCACAGCCGTTTTCAGATAGCCCTCAATGCAAAGGCTCTAGACGCAAATATTGGTGTGAGAGCTAATTCAATCAAGGAAACACTGCATGTTGGTGAAGGGCATATTGAAGAAGGATCAGCCGAGTGGTTCTTGTGGGAGAACAACTCCATTTGGCTCACTAACTTCACACACCATCAGGCTTCCAAGCAGCTCTCAAGGAAACTCAGTTTTCACACTCTATGCTTAGTGCCTTTTGAGTGCATTATCTAGGAATGATCCTGGTAGAGCATCCCACACAAACGAATGCTCCACATGCGGGTTTCACATGCCACCAACTCCACATTCACAGGCAACTTCAGCGTCACAGCCGTTTTCAGATAGCCCTCAATGCAAAGGCTCTAGACGCAAATATTGGTGTGAGAGCTAATTCAATCAAGGAAACACTGCATGTTGGTGAAGGGCATATTGAAGAAGGATCAGCCGAGTGGTTCTTGTGGGAGAACAACTCCATTTGGCTCACTAACTTCACACACCATCAGGCTTCCAAGCAGCTCTCAAGAAAACTCAGTTTTCACACTCTATGCTTAGTGCCCTTTGCTTGCATTATCTAGGAATGAACCTGGTAGAGCATCCCACACAAACGAATGCTCCACATGCGGTTTTCACATGCCACCAACTCCACATTCACAGGCAACTTCAGCGCCACAGCCGTTTTCAGATAGCCCCCAATGCAAAGGCTCTAGACGCAAATATTGGTGTGAGAGCTAATTCAATCAAGGAAACACTGCATGTTGGTGAAGGGCATATTGAAGAAGGATCAGCCGAGTGGTTCTTGTGGGAGAACAACTCCATTTGGCTCACTAACTGCACACACCATCAGGCTTCCAAGCAGCTCTCAAGGAAACTCAGTTTTCACACTCTATGCTTAGTGCCCTTTGAGTGCATTATCTAGGAATGAACCTGGTAGAGCATCCCACACAAACGAATGCTCCACATGCGGGTTTCACATGCCACCAACTCCACATTCACAGGCAACTTCAGCGCCACAGCCGTTTTCAGATAGCCCTCAATGCAAAGGCTCTAGACGCAAATATTGGTGTGAGAGCTAATTCAATCAAGGAAACACTGCATGTTGGTGAAGGGCATATTGAAGAAGGATCAGCCGAGTGGTTCTTGTGGGAGAACAACTCCCTTTGGCTCACTAACTTCACACACCATCAGGCTTCCAAGCAGCTCTCAAGGAAACTCAGTTTTCACACTCTATGCTTAGTGCCCTTTGAGTGCATTATCTAGGAATGAACCTGGTAGAGCATCCCACACAAACGAATGC
This sequence comes from Ochotona princeps, assembly GCF_030435755.1. Taxonomy (NCBI): domain Eukaryota; kingdom Metazoa; phylum Chordata; class Mammalia; order Lagomorpha; family Ochotonidae; genus Ochotona; species Ochotona princeps. The sequence goes on along the minus strand of NW_026696948.1, from coordinate 88,576 downwards.
TCCACATGCGGGTTTCACATGCCACCAACTCCACATTCACAGGCAACTTCAGCGCCACAGCCGTTTTCAGATAGCCCTCAATGCAAAGGCTCTAGACGCAAATATTGGTGTGAGAGCTAATTCAATCAAGGAAACACTGCATGTTGGTGAAGGGCATATTGAAGAAGGATCAGCCGAGTGGTTCCTGTGGGAGAACAACTCCATTTGGCTCACTAACTTCACACACCATCAGGCTTCCAAGCAGCTCTCAAGGAAACTCAGTTTTCACACTCTATGCTTAGTGCCCTTTGAGTGCATTATCTAGGAATGAACCTGGTAGAGCATCCCACACAAACGAATGCTCCACATGCGGGTTTCACATGCCACCCACTCCACATTCACAGGCAACTTCAGCGCCACAGCCGTTTTCAGATAGCCCCCAATGCAAAGGCTCTAGACGCAAATATTGGTGTGAGAGCTAATTCAATCAAGGAAACACTGCATGTTGGTGAAGGGCATATTGAAGAAGGATCAGCCGAGTGGTTCTTGTGGGAGAACAACTCCATTTGGCTCACTAACTTCACACACCATCAGGCTTCCAAGCAGCTCTCAAGGAAACTCAGTTTTCACACTCTATGCTTAGTGCCCTTTGAGTGCATTATCTAGGAATGAACCTGGTAGAGCATCACACACAAACGAATGCTCCACATGCGGGTTTCACATGCCACCAACTCCACATTCACAGGCAACTTCAGCGCCACAGCCGTTTTCAGATAGCCCCCAATGCAAAGGCTCTAGACGCAAATATTGGTGTGAGAGCTAATTCAATCAAGGAAACACTGCATGTTGGTGAAGGGCATATTGAAGAAGGATCAGCCGAGTGGTTCTTGTGGGAGAACAACTCCATTTGGCTCACTAACTTCACACACCATCAGGCTTCCAAGCAGCTCTCAAGGAAACTCAGTTTTCACACTCTATGCTTAGTGCCCTTTGTATGGCTAGGACTGAAATGAACCTGGTAGAGCATCCCACACAAACGAATGCTCCACATGCGGGTTTCACATGCCACCAACTCCACATTCACAGGCAACTTCAGCGCCACAGCCGTTTTCAGATAGCCCTCAATGCAAAGGCTCTAGACGCAAATATTGGTGTGAGAGCTAATTCAATCAAGGAAACACTGCATGTTGGTGAAGGGCATATTGAAGAAGGATCAGCCGAGTGGTGCTTGTGGGAGAACAACTCCATTTGGCTCACTAACTTCACACACCATCAGGCTTCCAAGCAGCTCTCAAGGAAACTCAGTTTTCACACTCTATGCTTAGTGCTCTTTGTGTGCCCAGGACTGAAATGAAGCTTGGTCAGCATCCCACACAAACGAATACTCCACATGCGGGTTTCACATGCCACCAACTCCACATTCACAGGCAACTTCAGCGCCACAGCCGTTTTCAGATAGCCCTCAATGCAAAGGCTCTAGACGCAAATATTGGTGTGAGAGCTAATTCAATCAAGGAAACACTGCATGTTGGTGAAGGGCATATTGAATAAGGATCAGCCGAGTGGTTCTTGTGGGAGAACAACTCCCTTTGTCTCACTAACTTCACACACCATCAGGCTTCCAAGCAGCTCTCAAGGAAACTCAGTTTTCACACTCTATGCTTAGTGCCTTTTGTGTGCCCAGGACTGAAATGAAGCTTGGTCAGCATCCCACACAAACGAATGCTCCACATGCGGGTTTCACATGCCACCAACTCCACATTCACAGGCAACTTCAGCGCCACAGCCATTTTCAGATAGCCCTCAATGCAAAGGCTCTAGACGCAAATATTGGTGTGAGAGCTAATTCAATCAAGGAAACACTGCATGTTGGTGAAGGGCATATTGAAGAAGGGTCAGCTGAGTGGTTCTTGTGGGAGAACAACTCCATTTGGCTCACAAACTTCACACACCATCAGGCTTCCAAGCAGCTCTCAAGGAAACTCAGTTTTCACACTCTATGCTTAGTGCCCTTTGAGTGCATTATCTAGGAATGAACCTGGTAGAGCATCCCACACAAACGAATGCTCCACATGCGGGTTTCACATGCCACCAACTCCACATTCACAGGCAACTTCAGCGCCACAGCCGTTTTCAGATAGCCCTCAATGCAAAGGCTCTAGACGCAAATATTGGTGTGAGAGCTAATTCAATCAAGGAAACACTGCATGTTGGTGAAGGGCATATTGAAGAAGGATCAGCCGAGTGGTTCTTGTGGGAGAACAACTCCATTTGGCTCACTAACTTCACACACCATCAGGCTTCCAAGCAGCTCTCAAGGAAACTCAGTTTTCACACTCTATGCTTAGTGCCCTTTGTATGGCTAGGACTGAAATGAACCTGGTAGAGCATCCCACACAAACGAATGCTCCACATGCGGGTTTCACATGCCACCAACTCCACATTCACAGGCAACTTCAGCGCCACAGCCGTTTTCAGATAGCCCTCAATGCAAAGGCTCTAGACGCAAATATTGGTGTGAGAGCTAATTCAATCAAGGAAACACTGCATGTTGGTGAAGGGCATATTGAAGAAGGATCAGCCGAGTGGTTCTTGTGGGAGAACAACTCCATTTGGCTCACTAACTTCACACACCATCAGGCTTCCAAGCAGCTCTCAAGGAAACTCAGTTTTCACACTCTATGCTTAGTGCCCTTTGTATGGCTAGGACTGAAATGAACCTGGTAGAGCATCGCACACAAACGAATGCTCCACATGCGGGTTTCACATGCCACCAACTCCACATTCACAGGCAACTTCAGCGCCACAGCCGTTTTCAGATAGCCCTCAATGCAAAGGCTCTAGACGCAAATATTGGTGTGAGAGCTAATTCAATCAAGGAAACACTGCCTGTTGGTGAAGGGCATATTGAAGAAGCATCAGCCGAGTGGTTCTTGTGGGAGAACAACTCCATTTGGCTCACTAACCTAACACACGATCAGGCTTCCAAGCAGCTCTCAAGGAAACTCAGTTTTCACACTCTCTGCTTAGTGCCCTTTGTATGGCTAGGACTGAAATGAACCTGGTAGAGCATCGCACACAAACGAATGCTCCACATGCGGGTTTCACATGCCACCAACTCCACATTCACAGGCAACTTCAGCGCCACAGCCATTTTCAGATAGCCCTCAATGCAAAGGCTCTAGACGCAAATATTGGTGTGAGAGCTAATTCAATCAAGGAAACACTGCATGTTGGTGAAGGGCATATTGAAGAAGGATCAGCCGAGTGGTTCTTGTGGGAGAACAACTCCATTTGGCTCACTAACTTCACACACCATCAGGCTTCCAAGCAGCTCTCAAGGAAACTCAGTTTTCACACTCTATGCTTAGTGCCCTTTGAGTGCATTATCTAGGAAGGATCCTGGTAGAGCATCCCACACAAACGAATGCTCCACATGCGGGTTTCACATGCCACCAACTCCACATTCACAGGCAACTTCAGCGCCACAGCCGTTTTCAGATAGCCCTCAATGCAAAGGCTCTAGACGCAAATATTGGTGTGAGAGCTAATTCAATCAAGGAAACACTGCATGTTGGTGAAGGGCATATTGAAGAAGGATCAGCCGAGTGGTTCTTGTGGGAGAACAACTCCATTTGGCTCACTAACTTCACACACCATCAGGCTTCCAAGCAGCTCTCAAGGAAACTCAGTTTTCACACTCTATGCTTAGTGCCCTTTGAGTGCATTATCTAGGAATGAACCTGGTAGAGTATCCCACACAAACGAATGCTCCACATGCGGTTTTCACATGCCACCAACTCCACATTCACAGGCAACTTCAGCGCCACAGCCGTTTTCAGATAGCCCCCAATGCAAAGGCTCTAGACGCAAATATTGGTGTGAGAGCTAATTCAATCAAGGAAACACTGCATGTTGGTGAAGGGCATATTGAAGAAGGATCAGCCGAGTGGTTCTTGTGGGAGAACAACTCCATTTGGCTCACTAACTGCACACACCATCAGGCTTCCAAGCAGCTCTCAAGGAAACTCAGTTTTCACACTCTATGCTTAGTGCCCTTTGAGTGCATTATCTAGGAATGAACCTGGTAGAGCATCCCACACAAACGAATGCTCCACATGCGGGTTTCACATGCCACCAACTCCACATTCACAGGCAACTTCAGCGCCACAGCCGTTTTCAGATAGCCCTCAATGCAAAGGCTCTAGACGCAAATATTGGTGTGAGAGTTAATTCAATCAAGGAAACACTGCATGTTGGTGAAGGGCATATTGAAGAAGGATCAGCCGAGTGGTTCTTGTGGGAGAACAACTCCCTTTGGCTCACTAACTTCACACACCATCAGGCTTCCAAGCAGCTCTCAAGGAAACTCAGTTTTCACACTCTATGCTTAGTGCCCTTTGAGTGCATTATCTAGGAATGAACCTGGTAGAGCATCACACACAAACGAATGCTCCACATGCGGGTTTCACATGCCACCAACTCCACATTCACAGGCAACTTCAGCGCCACAGCCGTTTTCAGATAGCCCCCAATGCAAAGGCTCTAGACGCAAATATTGGTTTGAGAGCTAATTCAATCAAGGAAACACTGCATGTTGGTGAAGGGCATATTGAAGAAGGATCAGCCGAGTGGGAGAACAACTCCATTTGGCTCACTAACTTCACACACCATCAGGCTTCCAAGCAGCTCTCAAGGAAACTCAGTTTTCACACTCTATGCTTAGTGCCCTTTATATGGCTAGGACTGAAATGAACCTGGTAGAGCATCGCACACAAACGAATGCTCCACATGCGGGTTTCACATGCCACCAACTCCACATTCACAGGCAACTTCAGCGCCACAGCCGTTTTCAGATAGCCCTCAATGCAAAGGCTCTAGACGCAAATATTGGTGTGAGAGCTAATTCAATCAAGGAAACACTGCATGTTGGTGAAGGGCATATTGAAGAAGGATCAGCCGAGTGGTTCTTGTGGGAGAACAACTCCATTTGGCTCACTAACTTCACACACCATCAGGCTTCCAAGCAGCTCTCAAGGAAACTCAGTTTTCACACTCTATGCTTAGTGCCCTTTGTATGGCTAGGACTGAAATGAACCTGGTAGAGCATCCCACACAAACGAATGCTCCACATGCGGGTTTCACATGCCACCAACTCCACATTCACAGGCAACTTCAGCGCCACAGCCGTTTTCAGATAGTCCCCAATGCAAAGGCTCTAGACGCAAATATTGGTGTGAGAGCTAATTCAATCAACGAAACACTGCATGTTGGTGAAGGGCATATTGAAGAAGGGTCAGCCGAGTGGTTCTTGTGGGAGAACAACTCCATTTGGCTCACTAACTTCACACACCATCAGGCTTCCAAGCAGCTCTCAAGAAAACTCAGTTTTCACACTCTATGCTTAGTGCCCTTTGAGTGCATTATCTAGGAATGAACCTGGTAGAGCATCCCACACAAACGAATGCTCCACATGCGGGTTTCACATGCCACCAACTCCACATTCACAGGCAACTTCAGCGCCACAGCCGTTTTCAGATAGCCCTCAATGCAAAGGCTCTAGATGCAAATATTGGTGTGAGAGCTAATTCAATCAAGGAAACACTGCATGTTGGTGAAGGGCATATTGAAGAAGGATCAGCCGAGTGGTTCTTGTGGGAGAACAACTCCATTTGGCTCACTAACTGCACACACCATCAGGCTTCCAAGCAGCTCTCAAGGAAACTCAGTTTTCACACTCTATGCTTAGTGCCCTTTGAGTGCATTATCTAGGAATGAACCTGGTAGAGCATCCCACACAGACGAATGCTCCACATGCGGGTTTCACATGCCACCAACTCCACATTCACAGGCAACTTCAGCGCCACAGCCGTTTTCAGATAGCCCTCAATGCAAAGGCTCTAGACGCAAATATTGGTGTGAGAGCTAATTCAATCAAGGAAACACTGCATGTTGGTGAAGGGCATATTGAAGAAGGATCAGCCGAGTGGTTCTTGTGGGAGAACAACTCCATTTGGCTCACTAACTTCACACACCATCAGGCTTCCAAGCAGCTCTCAAGGAAACTCAGTTTTCACACTCTATGCTTAGTGCCCTTTGAGTGCATTAGCTAGGAATGAACCTGGTAGAGCATCCCACACAAACGAATGCTCCACATGCGGGTTTCACATGCCACCAACTCCACATTCACAGGCAACTTCAGCGCCACAGCCGTTTTCAGATAGCCCTCAAAGCAAAGGCTCTAGACGCAAATATTGGTGTGAGAGCTAATTCAATCAAGGAAACACTGCATGTTGGTGAAGGGCATATTGAAGAAGGGTCAGCTGAGTGGTTCTTGTGGGAGAACAACTCCATTTGGCTCACTAACTTCACACACCATCAGGCTTCCAAGCAGCTCTCAAGGAAACTCAGTTTTCACACTCTATGCTTAGTGCCCTTTGAGTGCATTATCTAGGAATGAACCTGGTAGAGCATCCCACACAAACGAATGCTCCACATGCGGGTTTCACATGCCACCAACTCCACATTCACAGGCAACTTCAGCGCCACAGCCGTTTTCAGACAGCCCTCAATGCAAAGGCTCTAGACACAAATATTGGTGTGAGAGCTAATTCAATCAAGGAAACACTGCATGTTGGTGAAGGGCATATTGAAGAAGGATCAGCCGAGTGGTTCTTGTGGGAGAACAACTCCATTTGGCTCACTAACTTCACACACCATCAGGCTTCCAAGCAGCTCTCAAGGAAACTCAGTTTTCACACTCTATGCTTAGTGCCCTTTGAGTGCATTATCTAGGAATGAACCTGGTAGAGCATCGCACACAAACGAATGCTCCACATGCGGTTTTCACATGCCACCAACTCCACATTCACAGGCAACTTCAGCGCCATAGCCGTTTTCAGATAGCCCTCAATGCAAAGGCTCTAGACGCAAATATTGGTGTGAGAGCTAATGCAATCAAGGAAACACTGCATGTTGGTGAAGGGCATATTGAAGAAGGATCAGCCGAGTGGTTCTTGTGGGAGAACAACTCAATTTGGCTCACTAACTTCACACACCATCAGGCTTCCAAGCAGCTCTCAAGGAAACTCAGTTTTCACACTCTATGCTTAGTGCCCTTTGAGTGCATTATCTAGGAATGAACCTGGTAGAGCATCCCACACAAACGAATGCTCCACATGCGGGTTTCACATGCCACCAACTCCACATTCACAGGCAACTTCAGCGCCACAGCCATTTTCAGATAGCCCTCAATGCAAAGGCTCTAGACGCAAATATTGGTGTGAGAGCTAATTCAATCAAGGAAACACTGCATGTTGGGAAGGGCATATTGAAGAAGGGTCAGCTGAGTGGTTCTTGTGTTAGAACAACTCCATTTGGCTCACAAACTTCACACACCATCAGGCTTCCAAGCAGCTCTCAAGGAAACTCAGTTTTCACACTCTATGCTTAGTGCCCTTTGAGTGCATTATCTAGGAATGAACCTGGTAGAGCATCCCACACAAACGAATGTTCCACATGCGGGTTTCACATGCCACCAACTCCACATTCACAGGCAACTTCAGCGCCACAGCCGTTTTCAGATAGCCCTCAATGCAAAGGCTCTAGACGCAAATATTGGTGTGAGAGCTAATTCAATCAAGGAAACACTGCATGTTGGTGAAGGGCATATTGAAGAAGGATCAGCCGAGTGGTACTTGTGGGAGAACAACTCCATTTGGCTCACTAACTTCACACACCATCAGGCTTCCAAGCAGCTCTCAAGGAAACTCAGTTTTCACACTCTATGCTTAGTGCCCTTTGAGTGCATTATCTAGGAATGAACCTGGTAGAGCATCCCACACAAACGAATGTTCCACATGCGGGTTTCACATGCCACCAACTCCACATTCACAGGCAACTTCAGCGCCACAGCCGTTTTCAGATAGCCCTCAATGCAAAGGCTCTAGACGCAAATATTGGTGTGAGAGCTAATTCAATCAAGGAAACACTGCATGTTGGTGAAGGGCATATTGAAGAAGGGTCAGCCGAGTGGTTCTTGTGGGAGAACAACTCCATTTGGCTCACTAACTTCACACACCATCAGGCTTCCAAGCAGCTCTCAAGGAAACTCAGTTTTCACACTCTATGCTTAGTGCCCTTTGAGTGCATTATCTAGGAATGAACCTGGTAGAGCATCCCACACAAACGAATGCTCCACATGCGGGTTTCACATGCCACCAACTCCACATTCACAGGCAACTTCAGCGCCACAGCCGTTTTCAGATAGCCCTCAAAGCAAAGGCTCTAGACGCAAATATTGGTGTGAGAGCTAATTCAATCAAGGAAACACTGCATGTTGGTGAAGGGCATATTGAAGAAGGGTCAGCTGAGTGGTTCTTGTGGGAGAACAACTCCATTTGGCTCACTAACTTCACACACCATCAGGCTTCCAAGCAGCTCTCAAGGAAACTCAGTTTTCACACTCTATGCTTAGTGCCCTTTGAGTGCATTATCTAGGAATGAACCTGGTAGAGCATCCCACACAAACGAATGCTCCACATGCGGGTTTCACATGCCACCAACTCCACATTCACAGGCAACTTCAGCGCCACAGCCGTTTTCAGACAGCCCTCAATGCAAAGGCTCTAGACACAAATATTGGTGTGAGAGCTAATTCAATCAAGGAAACACTGCATGTTGGTGAAGGGCATATTGAAGAAGGATCAGCCGAGTGGTTCTTGTGGGAGAACAACTCCATTTGGCTCACTAACTTCACACACCATCAGGCTTCCAAGCAGCTCTCAAGGAAACTCAGTTTTCACACTCTATGCTTAGTGCCCTTTGAGTGCATTATCTAGGAATGAACCTGGTAGAGCATCACACACAAACGAATGCTCCACATGCGGGTTTCACATGCCACCAACTCCACATTCACAGGCAACTTCAGCGCCACAGCCGTTTTCAGATAGCCCTCAATGCAAAGGCTCTAGACGCAAATATTGGTGTGAGAGCTAATTCAATCAAGGAAACACTGCATGTTGGTGAAGGGCATATTGAAGAAGGATCAGCCGAGTGGTTCTTGTGGGAGAACAACTCCATTTGGCTCACTAACTTCACACACCATCAGGCTTCCAAGCAGCTCTCAAGGAAACTCAGTTTTCACACTCTATGCTTAGTGCCCTTTGAGTGCATTATCTAGGAATGAACCTGGTAGAGCATCCCACACAAACGAATGCTCCACATGCGGGTTTCACATGCCACCAACTCCACATTCACAGGCAACTTCAGCGCCACAGCCGTTTTCAGATAGCCCTCAATGCAAAGGCTCTAGACGCAAATATTGGTGTGAGAGCTAATTCAATCAAGGAAACACTGCATGTTGGTGAAGGGCATATTGAAGAAGGGTCAGCTGAGTGGTTCTTGTGGGAGAACAACTCCATTTGGCTCACTAACTTCACACACCATCAGGCTTCCAAGCAGCTCTCAAGGAAACTCAGTTTTCACACTCTATGCTTAGTGCCCTTTGAGTGCATTATCTAGGAATGAACCTGGTAGAGCATCCCACACAAACGAATGTTCCACATGCGGGTTTCACATGCCACCAACTCCACATTCACAGGCAACTTCAGCGCCACAGCCGTTTTCAGATAGCCCTCAATGCAAAGGCTCTAGACGCAAATATTGGTGTGAGAGCTAATTCAATCAAGGAAACACTGCATGTTGGTGAAGGGCATATTGAAGAAGGATCAGCCGAGTGGTACTTGTGGGAGAACAACTCCATTTGGCTCACTAACTTCACACACCATCAGGCTTCCAAGCAGCTCTCAAGGAAACTCAGTTTTCACACTCTATGCTTAGTGCCCTTTGAGTGCATTATCTAGGAATGAACCTGGTAGAGCATCCCACACAAACGAATGCTCCACATGCGGGTTTCACATGCCACCAACTCCACATTCACAGGCAACTTCAGCGCCACAGCCGTTTTCAGATAGCCCTCAATGCAAAGGCTCTAGACGCAAATATTGGTGTGAGAGCTAATTCAATCAAGGAAACACTGCATGTTGGTGAAGGGCATATTGAAGAAGGGTCAGCCGAGTGGTTCTTGTGGGAGAACAACTCCATTTGGCTCACTAACTTCACACACCATCAGGCTTCCAAGCAGCTCTCAAGGAAACTCAGTTTTCACACTCTATGCTTAGTGCCCTTTGAGTGCATTATCTAGGAATGAACCTGGTAGAGCATCCCACACAAACGAATGCTCCACATGCGGGTTTCACATGCCACCAACTCCACATTCACAGGCAACTTCAGCGCCACAGCCGTTTTCAGATAGCCCTCAATGCAAAGGCTCTAGACGCAAATATTGGTGTGAGAGCTAATTCAATCAAGGAAACACTGCATGTTGGTGAAGGGCATATTGAAGAAGGATCAGCCGAGTGGTTCTTGTGGGAGAACAACTCCATTTGGCTCACTAACTTCACACACCATCAGGCTTCCAAGCAGCTCTCAAGGAAACTCAGTTTTCACACTCTATGCTTAGTGCCCTTTGAGTGCATTATCTAGGAATGAACCTGGTAGAGCATCCCACACAAACGAATGCTCCACATGCGGGTTTCACATGCCACCAACTCCACATTCACAGGCAACTTCAGCGCCACAGCCGTTTTCAGACAGCCCTCAATGCAAAGGCTCTAGACGCAAATATTGGTGTGAGAGCTAATTCAATCAAGGAAACACTGCATGTTGGTGAAGGGCATATTGAAGAAGGATCAGCCGAGTGGTTCTTGTGGGAGAACAACTCCATTTGGCTCACTAACTTCACACACCATCAGGCTTCCAAGCAGCTCTCAAGGAAACTCAGTTTTCACACTCTATGCTTAGTGCTCTTTGTGTGCCCAGGACTGAAATGAAGCTTGGTCAGCATCCCACACAAACGAATGCTCCACATGCGGGTTTCACATGCCACCAACTCCACATTCACAGGCAACTTCAGCGCCACAGCCGTTTTCAGATAGCCCTCAATGCAAAGGCTCTAGACGCAAATATTGGTGTGAGAGCTAATTCAATCAAGGAAACACTGCATGTTGGTGAAGGGCATATTGAAGAAGGATCAGCCGAGTGGTTCTTGTGGGAGAACAACTCCATTTGGCTCACTAACTTCACACACCATCAGGCTTCCAAGCAGCTCTCAAGGAAACTCAGTTTTCACACTCTATGCTTAGTGCCCTTTGTATGGCTAGGACTGAAATGAACCTGGTAGAGCATCCCACACAAACGAATGCTCCACATGCGGGTTTCACATGCCACCAACTCCACATTCACAGGCAACTTCAGCGCCACAGCCGTTTTCAGATAGCCCCCAATGCAAAGGCTCTAGACGCAAATATTGGTGTGAGAGCTAATTCAATCAAGGAAACACTGCATGTTGGTGAGGGCATATTGAAGAAGGATCAGCCGAGTGGTTCTTGTGCGAGAACAACTCCATTTGGCTCACTAACTTCACACACCATCAGGCTTCCAAGCAGCTCTCAAGGAAACTCAGTTTTCACACTCTATGCTTAGTGCCCTTTGAGTGCATTACGTAGGAATGAACCTGGTAGAGCATCCCACACAAACGAATGCTCCACATGCGGGTTTCACATGCCACCAACTCCACATTCACAGGCAACTTCAGCGCCACAGCCGTTTTCAGATAGCCCTCAGTGCAAAGGCTCTAGACGCAAATATTGGTGTGAGAGCTAATTCAATCAAGGAAACACTGCATGTTGGTGAAGGGCATATTGAAGAAGGATCAGCCGAGTGGTTCTTGTGGGAGAACAACTCCATTTGGCTCACTAACTTCACACACCATCAGGCTTCCAAACAGCTCTCAAGGAAACTCAGTTTTCACACTCTATGCTTAGTGCCCTTTGAGTGCATTATCTAGGAATGAACCTGGTAGAGCATCCCACACAAACGAATGCTCCACATGCGGGTTTCACATCCCACCAACTCCACATTCACAGGCAACTTCAGCGCCACAGCCGTTTTCAGATAGCCCTCAATGCAAAGGCTCTAGACGCAAATATTGGTGTGAGAGCTAATTCAATCAAGGAAACACTGCATGTTGGTGAAGGGCATATTGAAGAAGGGTCAGCTGAGTGGTTCTTGAGGGAGAACAACTCCATTTGGCTCACTAACTTCACACACCATCAGGCTTCCAAGCAGCTCTCAAGGAAACTCAGTTTTCACACTCTATGCTTAGTGCCCTTTGAGTGCATTATCTAGGAATGAACCTGGTAGAGCATCCCACACAAACGAATGCTCCACATGCGGGTTTCACATGCCACCAACTCCACATTCACAGGCAACTTCAGCGCCACAGCCGTTTTCAGATAGCCCCCAATGCAAAGGCTCTAGACGCAAATATTGGTGTGAGAGCTAATTCAATCAAGGAAACACTGCATGTTGGTGAAGGGCATATTGAAGAAGGATCAGCCGAGTGGTACTTGTGGGAGAACAACTCCATTTGGCTCACTAACTTCACACACCATCAGGCTTCCAAACAGCTCTCAAGGAAACTCAGTTTTCACACTCTATGCTTAGTGCCCTTTGAGTGCATTATCTAGGAATGAACCTGGTAGAGCATCCCACACAAACGAATGCTCCACATGCGGGTTTCGCATGCCACCAACTCCACATTCACAGGCAACTTCAGCGCCACAGCCGTTTTCAGATAGCCCTCAATGCAAAGGCTCTAGACGCAAATATTGGTGTGAGAGCTAATTCAATCAAGGAAACACTGCATGTTGGTGAAGGGCATATTGAAGAAGGGTCAGCCGAGTGGTTCTTGTGGGAGAACAACTCCATTTGGCTCACTAACTTCACACACCATCAGGCTTCCAAGCAGCTCTCAAGGAAACTCAGTTTTCACACTCTATGCTTAGTGCCCTTTGAGTGCATTATCTAGGAATGAACCTGGTAGAGCATCCCACACAAACGAATGCTCCACATGCGGGTTTCACATGCCACCAACTCCACATTCACAGGCAACTTCAGCGCCACAGCCGTTTTCAGACAGCCCTCAATGCAAAGGCTCTAGACGCAAATATTGGTGTGAGAGCTAATTCAATCAAGGAAACACTGCATGTTGGTGAAGGGCATATTGAAGAAGGATCAGCCGAGTGGTTCTTGTGGGAGAACAACTCCATTTGGCTCACTAACTTCACACACCATCAGGCTTCCAAGCAGCTCTCAAGGAAACTCAGTTTTCACACTCTATGCTTAGTGCCCTTTGAGTGCATTATCTAGGAATGAACCTGGTAGAGCATCCCACACAAACGAATGCTCCACATGCGGGTTTCACATGCCACCAACTCCACATTCACAGGCAACTTCAGCGCCACAGCCGTTTTCAGATAGCCCTCAATGCAAAGGCTCTAGACGCAAATATTGGTGTGAGAGCTAATTCAATCAAGGAAACACTGCATGTTGGTGAAGGGCATATTGAAGAAGGATCAGCCGAGTGGTTCTTGTGGGAGAACAACTCCATTTGGCTCACTAACTTCACACACCATCAGGCTTCCAAGCAGCTCTCAAGGAAACTCAGTTTTCACACTCTATGCTTAGTGCCCTTTGAGTGCATTATCTAGGAATGAACCTGGTAGAGCATCCCACACAAACGAATGCTCCACATGCGGGTTTCACATGCCACCAACTCCACATTCACAGGCAACTTCAGCGCCACAGCCGTTTTCAGATAGCCCCCAATGCAAAGGCTCTAGACGCAAATATTGGTGTGAGAGCTAATTCAATCAAGGAAACACTGCATGTTGGTGAAGGGCATATTGAAGAAGGATCAGCCGAGTGGTTCTTGTGGGAGAACAACTCCATTTCGCTCACTAACTTCACACACCATCAGGCTTCCAAGCAGCTCTCACGGAAACTCAGTTTTCACACTCTATGCTTAGTGCCCTTTGAGTGCATTATCTAGGAATAAACCTGGTAGAGCATCGCACACAAACGAATGCTCCACATGCGGGTTTCACATGCCACCAACTCCACATTCACAGGCAACTTCAGCGCCACAGCCGTTTTCAGATAGCCCTCAATGCAAAGGCTCTAGACGCAAATATTGGTGTGAGAGCTAATTCAATCAAGGAAACACTGCATGTTGGTGAAGGGCATATTGAAGAAGGATCAGCCGAGTGGTTCTTGTGGGAGAACAACTCCATTTGGCTCACTAACTTCACACACCATCAGGCTTCCAAGCAGCTCTCAAGGAAACTCAGTTTTCACACTCTATGCTTAATGCCCTTTGAGTGCATTATCTAGGAATGAACCTGGTAGAGCATCCCACACAAACGAAAGCTCCACATGCGGGTTTCACATGCCACCAACTCCACATTCACAGGCAACTTCAGCGCCACAGCCGTTTTCAGATAGCCCCCAATGCAAAGGCTCTAGACGCAAATATTGGTGTGAGAGCTAATTCAATCAAGGAAACACTGCATGTTGGTGAAAGGCATATTGAAGAAGGATCAGCCGAGTTGTTCTTGTGGGAGAACAACTCCATTTGGCTCACTAACTTCACACACCATCAGGCTTCCAAGCAGCTCTCAAGGAAACTCAGTTTTCACACTCTATGCTTAGTGCCCTTTGAGTGCATTATCTAGGAATGAACCTGGTAGAGCATCCCACACAAACGAATGCTCCACATGCGGGTTTCACATGCCACCAACTCCACATTCACAGGCAACTTCAGCGCCACAGCCGTTTTCAGATAGCCCCCAATGCAAAGGCTCTAGACGCAAATATTGGTGTGAGAGCTAATTCAATCAAGGAAACACTGCATGTTGGTGAAGGGCATATTGAAGAAGGATCAGCCGAGTGGTACTTGTGGGAGAACAACTCCATTTGGCTCACTAACTTCACACACCATCAGGCTTCCAAGCAGCTCTCAAGGAAACTCAGTTTTCACACTCTATGCTTAGTGCCCTTTGAGTGCATTATCTAGGAATGAACCTGGTAGAGCATCCCACACAAACGAATGCTCCACATGCGGGTTTCACATGCCACCAACTCCACATTCACAGGCAACTTCAGCGCCATAGCCGTTTTCAGATAGCCCTCAATGCAAAGGCTCTAGACGCAAATATTGGTGTGAGAGCTAATTCAATCAAGGAAACACTGCATGTTGGTGAAGGGCATATTGAAGAAGGGTCAGCCGAGTGGTTCTTGTGGGAGAACAACTCCATTTGGCTCACTAACTTCACACACCATCAGTCTTCCAAGCAGCTCTCAAGGAAACTCAGTTTTCACACTCTATGCTTAGTGCTCTTTGAGTGCATTATCTAGGAATGAACCTGGTAGAGCATCGCACACAAACGAATGCTCCACATGCGGGTTTCACATGCCACCAACTCCACATTCACAGGCAACTTCAGCGCCACAGCCGTTTTCAGACAGCCCTCAATGCAAAGGCTCTAGACGCAAATATTGGTGTGAGAGCTAATTCAATCAAGGAAACACTGCATGTTGGTGAAGGGCATATTGAAGAAGGATCAGCCGAGTGGTTCTTGTGGGAGAACAACTCCATTTGGCTCACTAACTTCACACACCATCAGGCTTCCAAGCAGCTCTCAAGGAAACTCAGTTTTCACACTCTATGCTTAGTGCCCTTTGAGTGCATTATCTAGGAATGAACCTGGTAGAGCATCCCACACAAACGAATGCTCCACATGCGGGTTTCACATGCCACCAACTCCACATTCACAGGCAACTTCAGCGCCACAGCCGTTTTCAGATAGCCCTCAATGCAAAGGCTCTAGACGCAAATATTGGTGTGAGAGCTAATTCAATCAAGGAAACACTGCATGTTGGTGAAGGGCATATTGAAGAAGGATCAGCCGAGTGGTTCTTGTGGGAGAACAACTCCATTTGGCTCACTAACTTCACACACCATCAGGCTTCCAAGCAGCTCTCAAGGAAACTCAGTTTTCACACTCTATGCTTAGTGCCCTTTGAGTGCATTATCTAGGAATGAACCTGGTAGAGCATCCCACACAAACGAATGCTCCACATGCGGGTTTCACATGCCACCAACTCCACATTCACAGGCAACTTCAGCGCCACAGCCGTTTTCAGATAGCCCCCAATGCAAAGGCTCTAGACGCAAATATTGGTGTGAGAGCTAATTCAATCAAGGAAACACTGCATGTTGGTGAAGGGCATATTGAAGAAGGATCAGCCGAGTGGTTCTTGTGGGAGAACAACTCCATTTGGCTCACTAACTTCACACACCATCAGGCTTCCAAGCAGCTCTCAAGGAAACTCAGTTTTCACACTCTATGCTTAGTGCCCTTTGAGTGCATTATCTAGGAATGAACCTGGTAGAGCATCCCACACAAACGAATGCTCCACATGCGGGTTTCACATGCCACCAACTCCACATTCACAGGCAACTTCAGCGCCACAGCCGTTTTCAGATAGCCCTCAATGCAAAGGCTCTAGACGCAAATATTGGTGTGAGAGCTAATTCAATCAAGGAAACACTGCATGTTGGTGAAGGGCATATTGAAGAAGGATCAGCCGAGTGGTTCTTGTGGGAGAACAACTCCATTTGGCTCACTAACTTCACACACCATCAGGCTTCCAAGCAGCTCTCAAGGAAACTCAGTTTTCACACTCTATGCTTAGTGCCCTTTGAGTGTATTATCTAGGAATGAACATGGTAGAGCATCCCACACAAACGAATGCTCCACATGCGGGTTTCACATGCCACCAACTCCACATTCACAGGCAACTTCAGCGCCACAGCCGTTTTCAGATAGCCCTCAATGCAAAGGCTCTAGATGCAAATATTGGTGTGAGAGCTAATTCAATCAAGGAAACACTGCATGTTGGTGAAGGGCATATTGAAGAAGGATCAGCCGAGTGGTTCTTGTGGGAGAACAACTCCATTTGGCTCACTAACTTCACACACCATCAGGCTTCCAAGCAGCTCTCACGGAAACTCAGTTTTCACACTCTATGCTTAGTGCCCTTTGAGTGCATTATCTAGGAATGAACCTGGTAGAGCATCCCACACAAACGAATGCTCCACATGCGGGTTTCACATGCCACCAACTCCACATTCACAGGCAACTTCAGCGCCACAGCCGTTTTCAGATAGCCCTCAATGCAAAGGCTCTAGACGCAAATATTGGTGTGAGAGCTAATTCAATCAAGGAAACACTGCATGTTGGTGAAGGGCATATTGAAGAAGGATCAGCCGAGTGGTTCTTGTGGGAGAACAACTCCCTTTGGCTCACTAACTTCACACACCATCAGGCTTCCAAGCAGCTCTCAAGGAAACTCAGTTTTCACACTCTATGCTTAATGCCCTTTGAGTGCATTATCTAGGAATGAACCTGGTAGAGCATCCCACACAAACGAAAGCTCCACATGCGGGTTTCACATGCCACCAACTCCACATTCACAGGCAACTTCAGCGCCACAGCCGTTTTCAGATAGCCCCCAATGCAAAGGCTCTAGACGCAAATATTGGTGTGAGAGCTAATTCAATCAAGGAAACACTGCATGTTGGTGAAAGGCATATTGAAGAAGGATCAGCCGAGTTGTTCTTGTGGGAGAACAACTCCATTTGGCTCACTAACTTCACACACCATCAGGCTTCCAAGCAGCTCTCAAGGAAACTCAGTTTTCACACTCTATGCTTAGTGCCCTTTGAGTGCATTATCTAGGAATGAACCTGGTAGAGCATCCCACACAAACGAATGCTCCACATGCGGGTTTCACATGCCACCAACTCCACATTCACAGGCAACTTCAGCGCCACAGCCGTTTTCAGATAGCCCTCAATGCAAAGGCTCTAGACGCAAATATTGGTGTGAGAGCTAATTCAATCAAGGAAACACTGCATGTTGGTGAAGGGCATATTGAAGAAGGATCAGCCGAGTGGTTCTTGTGGGAGAACAACTCCATTTGGCTCACTAACTTCACACACCATCAGGCTTCCAAGCAGCTCTCAAGGAAACTCAGTTTTCACACACTATGCTTAGTGCCCTTTGTATGGCTAGGACTGAAATGAACCTGGTAGAGCATCCCACACAAACGAATGCTCCACATGCGGGTTTCACATGCCACCAACTCCACATTCACAGGCAACTTCAGCGCCACAGCCGTTTTCAGATAGCCCTCAATGCAAAGGCTCTAGACGCAAATATTGGTGTGAGAGCTAATTCAATCAAGGAAACACTGCATGTTGGTGAAGGGCATATTGAAGAAGGATCAGCCGAGTGGTTCTTGTGGGAGAACAACTCCATTTGGCTCACTAACTTCACACACCATCAGGCTTCCAAGCAGCTCTCAAGGAAACTCAGTTTTCACACTCTATGCTTGGTGCCCTTTGAGTGCATTATCTAGGAATGAACCTGGTAGAGCATCCCACACAAACGAATGCTCCACATGCGGGTTTCACATGCCACCAACTCCACATTCACAGGCAACTTCAGCGCCACAGCCATTTTCAGATAGCCCTCAATGCAAAGGCTCTAGACGCAAATATTGGTGTGAGAGCTAATTCAATCAAGGAAACACTGCATGTTGGTGAAGGGCATATTGAAGAAGGATCAGCCGAGTGGTTCTTGTGGGAGAACAACTCCATTTGGCTCACTAACTTCACACACCATCAGGCTTCCAAGCAGCTCTCAAGGAAACTCAGTTTTCACACTCTATGCTTAGTGCCCTTTGAGTGCATTATCTAGGAATGAACCTGGTAGAGCATCCCACACAAACGAATGCTCCACATGCGGGTTTCACATGCCACCAACTCCACATTCACAGGCAACTTCAGCGCCACAGCCGTTTTCAGATAGCCCTCAATGCAAAGGCTCTAGACGCAAATATTGGTGTGAGAGCTAATTCAATCAAGGAAACACTGCATGTTGGTGAAGGGCATATTGAAGAAGGATCAGCCGAGTGGTTCTTGTGGGAGAACAACTCCATTTGGCTCACTAACTTCACACACCATCAGGCTTCCAAGCAGCTCTCAAGGAAACTCAGTTTTCACACTCTATGCTTAGTGCCCTTTGTATGGCTAGGACTGAAATGAACCTGGTAGAGCATCCCACACAAACGAATGCTCCACATGCGGGTTTCACATGCCACCAACTCCACATTCACAGGCAACTTCAGCGCCACAGCCGTTTTCAGATAGCCCTCAATGCAAAGGCTCTAGACGCAAATATTGGTGTGAGAGCTAATTCAATCAAGGAAACACTGCATGTTGGTGAAGGGCATATTGAAGAAGGATCAGCCGAGTGGTTCTTGTGGGAGAACAACTCCATTTGGCTCACTAACTTCACACACCATCAGGCTTCCAAGCAGCTCTCAAGGAAACTCAGTTTTCACACTCTATGTTTAGTGCCCTTTGAGTGCATTATCTAGGAATGAACCTGGTAGAGCATCCCACACAAACGAATGCTCCACATGCGGGTTTCACATGCCACCAACTCCACATTCACAGGCAACTTCAGCGCCACAGCCGTTTTCAGATAGCCCTCAATGCAAAGGCTCTAGACGCAAATATTGGTGTGAGAGCTAATTCAATCAAGGAAACACTGCATGTTGGTGAAGGGCATATTGAAGAAGGATCAGCCGAGTGGTTCTTGTGGGAGAACAACTCCATTTGGCTCACTAACTTCACACACCATCAGGCTTCCAAGCAGCTCTCAAGGAAACTCAGTTTTCACACTCTATGCTTAGTGCCCTTTGTATGGCTAGGACTGAAATGAACCTGGTAGAGCATCCCACACAAACGAATGCTCCACATGCGGGTTTCACATGCCACCAACTCCACATTCACAGGCAACTTCAGCGCCACAGCCGTTTTCAGATAGCCCTCAATGCAAAGGCTCTAGACGCAAATATTGGTGTGAGAGCTAATTCAATCAAGGAAACACTGCATGTTGGTGAAGGGCATATTGAAGAAGGATCAGCCGAGTGGTTCTTGTGGGAGAACAACTCCATTTGGCTCACTAACTTCACACACCATCAGGCTTCCAAGCAGCTCTCAAGGAAACTCAGTTTTCACACTCTATGCTTAGTGCCCTTTGTATGGCTAGGACTGAAATGAACCTGGTAGAGCATCCCACACAAACGAATGCTCCACATGCGGGTTTCACATGCCACCAACTCCACATTCACAGGCAACTTCAGCGCCACAGCCGTTTTCAGATAGCCCTCAATGCAAAGGCTCTAGACGCAAATATTGGTGTGAGAGCTAATTCAATCAAGGAAACACTGCATGTTGGTGAAGGGCATATTGAAATAGGATCAGCCGAGTGGTTCTTGTGGGAGAACAACTCCATTTGGCTCACTAACTTCACACACCATCAGGCTTCCAAGCAGCTCTCAAGGAAACTCAGTTTTCACACTCTATGTTTAGTGCCCTTTGAGTGCATTATCTAGGAATGAACCTGGTAGAGCATCCCACACAAACGAATGCTCCACATGCGGGTTTCACATGCCACCAACTCCACATTCACAGGCAACTTCAGCGCCACAGCCGTTTTCAGATAGCCCTCAATGCAAAGGCTCTAGACGCAAATATTGGTGTGAGAGCTAATTCAATCAAGGAAACACTGCATGTTGGTGAAGGGCATATTGAAGAAGGATCAGCCGAGTGGTTCTTGTGGGAGAACAACTCCATTTGGCTCACTAACTTCACACACCATCAGGCTTCCAAGCAGCTCTCAAGGAAACTCAGTTTTCACACTCTATGCTTAGTGCTCTTTGAGTGCATTATCTAGGAATGAACCTGGTAGAGCATCCCACACAAACGAATGCTCCACATGCGGGTTTCACATGCCACCAACTCCACATTCACAGGCAACTTCAGCGCCACAGCCGTTTTCAGATAGCCCTCAATGCAAAGGCTCTAGACGCAAATATTGGTGTGAGAGCTAATTCAATCAAGGAAACACTGCATGTTGGTGAAGGGCATATTGAAGAAGCATCAGCCGAGTGGTTCTTGTGGGAGAACAACTCCATTTGGCTCACTAACTTCACACACCATCAGGCTTCCAAGCAGCTCTCAAGGAAACTCAGTTTTCACACTCTATGCTTAGTGCCCTTTGTATGGCTAGGACTGAAATGAACCTGGTAGAGCATCCCACACAAACGAATGCTCCACATGCGGGTTTCACATGCCACCAACTCCACATTCACAGGCAACTTCAGCGCCACAGCCGTTTTCAGATAGCCCTCAATGCAAAGGCTCTAGACGCAAATATTGGTGTGAGAGCTAATTCAATCAAGGAAACACTGCATGTTGGTGAAGGGCATATTGAAATAGGATCAGCCGAGTGGTTCTTGTGGGAGAACAACTCCATTTGGCTCACTAACTTCACACACCATCAGGCTTCCAAGCAGCTCTCAAGGAAACTCAGTTTTCACACTCTATGTTTAGTGCCCTTTGAGTGCATTATCTAGGAATGAACCTGGTAGAGCATCCCACACAAACGAATGCTCCACATGCGGGTTTCACATGCCACCAACTCCACATTCACAGGCAACTTCAGCGCCACAGCCGTTTTCAGATAGCCCTCAATGCAAAGGCTCTAGACGCAAATATTGGTGTGAGAGCTAATTCAATCAAGGAAACACTGCATGTTGGTGAAGGGCATATTGAAGAAGGATCAGCCGAGTGGTTCTTGTGGGAGAACAACTCCATTTGGCTCACTAACTTCACACACCATCAGGCTTCCAAGCAGCTCTCAAGGAAACTCAGTTTTCACACTCTATGCTTAGTGCCCTTTGTATGGCTAGGACTGAAATGAACCTGGTAGAGCATCCCACACAAACGAATGCTCCACATGCGGGTTTCACATGCCACCAACTCCACATTCACAGGCAACTTCAGCGCCACAGCCGTTTTCAGATAGCCCTCAATGCAAAGGCTCTAGACGCAAATATTGGTGTGAGAGCTAATTCAATCAAGGAAACACTGCATGTTGGTGAAGGGCATATTGAAGAAGGATCAGCCGCGTGGTTCTTGTGGGAGAACAACTCCATTTGGCTCACTAACTTCACACACCATCAGGCTTCCAAGCAGCTCTCAAGGAAACTCAGTTTTCACACTCTATGCTTAGTGCCCTTTGTATGGCTAGGACTGAAATGAATCTGGTAGAGCATCGCACACAAACGAATGCTCCACATGCGGGTTTCACATGCCACCAACTCCACATTCACAGGCAACTTCAGCGCCACAGCCGTTTTCAGATAGCCCTCAATGCAAAGGCTCTAGACGCAAATATTGGTGTGAGAGCTAATTCAATCAAGGAAACACTGCATGTTGGTGAAGGGCATATTGAAGAAGGATCAGCCGAGTGGTTCTTGTGGGAGAACAACTCCATTTGGCTCACTAACTTCACACACCATCAGGCTTCCAAGCAGCTCTCAAGGAAACTCAGTTTTCACACTCTATGCTTAGTGCCCTTTGAGTGCATTATCTAGGAATGAACCTGGTAGAGCATCCCACACAAACGAATGCTCCCCATGCGGGTTTCACATGCCACCAACTCCACATTCACAGGCAACTTCAGCGCCACAGCCGTTTTCAGATAGCCCTCAATGCAAAGGCTCTAGACGCAAATATTGGTGTGAGAGCTAATTCAATCAAGGAAACACTGCATGTTGGTGAAGGGCATATTGAAGAAGGATCAGCCGAGTGGTTCTTGTGGGAGAACAACTCCATTTGGCTCACTAACTTCACACACCATCAGGCTTCCAAGCAGCTCTCAAGGAAACTCAGTTTTCACACTCTATGCTTAGTGCCCTTTGTATGGCTAGGACTGAAATGAACCTGGTAGAGCATCCCACACAAAGGAATGCTCCACATGCGGGTTTCACATGCCACCAACTCCACATTCACAGGCAACTTCAGCGCCACAGCCGTTTTCAGATAGCCCTCAATGCAAAGGCTCTAGACGCAAATATTGGTGTGAGAGCTAATTCAATCAAGGAAACACTGCATGTTGGTGAAGGGCATATTGAAGAAGGATCAGCCGAGTGGTTCTTGTGGGAGAACAACTCCATTTGGCTCACTAACTTCACACACCATCAGGCTTCCAAGCAGCTCTCAAGGAAACTCAGTTTTCACACTCTATGCTTAGTGCCCTTTGAGTGCATTATCTAGGAATGAACCTGGTAGAGCATCCCACACAAACGAATGCTCCACATGCGGGTTTCACATGCCACCAACTCCACATTCACAGGCAACTTCAGCGCCACAGCCGTTTTCAGATAGCCCTCAACGCAAAGGCTCTAGACGCAAATATTGGTGTGAGAGCTAATTCAATCAAGGAAACACTGCATGTTGGTGAAGGGCATATTGAAGAACGATCAGCCGAGTGGTTCTTGTGGGAGAACAACTCCATTTGGCTCACTAACTTCACACACCATCAGGCTTCCAAGCAGCTCTCAAGGAAACTCAGTTTTCACACTCTATGCTTAGTGCCCTTTGTATGGCTAGGACTGAAATGAACCTGGTAGAGCATCCCACACAAAGGAATGCTCCACATGCGGGTTTCACATGCCACCAACTCCACATTCACAGGCAACTTCAGCGCCACAGCCGTTTTCAGATAGCCCTCAATGCAAAGGCTCTAGACGCAAATATTGGTGTGAGAGCTAATTCAATCAAGGAAACACTGCATGTTGGTGAAGGGCATATTGAAGAAGGATCAGTCGAGTGGTTCTTGTGGGAGAACAACTCCATTTGGCTCACTAACTTCACACACCATCAGGCTTCCAAGCAGCTCTCAAGGAAACTCAGTTTTCACACTCTATGCTTAGTGCCCTTTGAGTGCATTATCTAGGAATGAACCTGGTAGAGCATCCCACACAAACGAATGCTCCACATGCGGGTTTCACATGCCACCAACTCCACATTCACAGGCAACTTCAGCGCCACAGCCGTTTTCAGATAGCCCTCAATGCAAAGGCTCTAGACGCAAATATTGGTGTGAGAGCTTATTCAATCAAGGAAACACTGCATGTTGGTGAAGGGCATATTGAAGAAGGATCAGCCGAGTGGTTCTTGTGGGAGAACAACTCCATTTGGCTCACTAACTTCACACACCATCAGGCTTCCAAGCAGCTCTCAAGGAAACTCAGTTTTCACACTCTATGCTTAGTGCCCTTTGAGTGCATTATCTAGGAATGAACCTGGTAGAGCATCCCACACAAACGAATGCTCCACATGCGGGTTTCACATGCCACCAACTCCACATTCACAGGCAACTTCAGCACCACAGCCGTTTTCAGATAGCCCTCAATGCAAAGGCTCTAGACGCAAATATTGGTGTGAGAGCTAATTCAATCAAGGAAACACTGCATGTTGGTGAAGGGCATATTGAAGAAGGATCAGCCGAGTGGTTCTTGTGGGAGAACAACTCCATTTGGCTCACTAACTTCACACACCATCAGGCTTCCAAGCAGCTCTCAAGGAAACTCAGTTTTCACACTCTATGCTTAGTGCTCTTTGAGTGCATTATCTAGGAATGAACCTGGTAGAGCATCCCACACAAACGAATGCTCCACATGCGGGTTTCACATGCCACCAACTCCACATTCACAGGCAACTTCAGCGCCACAGCCGTTTTCAGATAGCCCTCAATGCAAAGGCTCTAGACGCAAATATTGGTGTGAGAGCTAATTCAATCAAGGAAACACTGCATGTTGGTGAAGGGCATATTGAAGAAGGATCAGCCGAGTGGTTCTTGTGGGAGAACAACTCCATTTGGCTCACTAACTTCACACACCATCAGGCTTCCAAGCAGCTCTCAAGGAAACTCAGTTTTCACACTCTATGCTTAGTGCCCTTTGTATGGCTAGGACTGAAATGAACCTGGTAGAGCATCCCACACAAACGAATGCTCCACATGCGGGTTTCACATGCCACCAACTCCACATTCACAGGCAACTTCAGCGCCACAGCCGTTTTCAGATAGCCCTCAATGCAAAGGCTCTAGACGCAAATATTGGTGTGAGAGCTAATTCAATCAAGGAAACACTGCATGTTGGTGAAGGGCATATTGAAGAAGGATCAGCCGAGTGGTTCTTGTGGGAGAACAACTCCATTTGGCTCAGTAACTTCACACACCATCAGGCTTCCAAGCAGCTCTCAAGGAAACTCAGTTTTCACACTCTATGCTTAGTGCCCTTTGAGTGCATTATCTAGGAATGAACCTGGTAGAGCATCCCACACAAACGAATGCTCCACATGCGGGTTTCACATGCCACCAACTCCACATTCACAGGCAACTTCAGCGCCACAGCCGTTTTCAGATAGCCCTCAATGCAAAGGCTCTAGACGCAAATATTGGTGTGAGAGCTAATTCAATCAAGGAAACACTGCATGTTGGTGAAGGGCATATTGAAGAAGGATCAGCCGAGTGGTTCTTGTGGGAGAACAACTCCATTTGGCTCACTAACTTCACACACCATCAGGCTTCCAAGCAGCTCTCAAGGAAACTCAGTTTTCACACTCTATGCTTAGTGCTCTTTGAGTGCATTATCTAGGAATGAACCTGGTAGAGCATCCCACACAAACGAATGCTCCACATGCGGGTTTCACATGCCACCAACTCCACATTCACAGGCAACTTCAGCGCCACAGCCGTTTTCAGATAGCCCTCAATGCAAAGGCTCTAGACGCAAATATTGGTGTGAGAGCTAATTCAATCAAGGAAACACTGCATGTTGGTGAAGGGCATATTGAAGAAGGATCAGCCGAGTGGTTCTTGTGGGAGAATAACTCCATTTGGCTCACTAACTTCACACACCATCAGGCTTCCAAGCAGCTCTCAAGGAAACTCAGTTTTCACACTCTATGCTTAGTGCCCTTTGTATGGCTAGGACTGAAATGAACCTGGTAGAGCATCCCACACAAACGAATGCTCCACATGCGGGTTTCACATGCCACCAACTCCACATTCACAGGCAACTTCAGCGCCACAGCCGTTTTCAGATAGCCCTCAATGCAAAGGCTCTAGACGCAAATATTGGTGTGAGAGCTAATTCAATCAAGGAAACACTGC
Source organism: Ochotona princeps (assembly GCF_030435755.1). Taxonomy (NCBI): domain Eukaryota; kingdom Metazoa; phylum Chordata; class Mammalia; order Lagomorpha; family Ochotonidae; genus Ochotona; species Ochotona princeps. The sequence continues at coordinate 62,531 of NW_026696948.1, read as the reverse complement.
ATGTTGGTGAAGGGCATATTGAAGAAGGATCAGCCGAGTGGTTCTTGTGGGAGAACAACTCCATTTGGCTCACTAACTTCACACACCATCAGGCTTCCAAGCAGCTCTCAAGGAAACTCAGCTTTCACACTCTATGCTTAGTGCTCTTTGAGTGCATTATCTAGGAATGAACCTGGTAGAGCATCCCACACAAACGAATGCTCCACATGCGGGTTTCACATGCCACCAACTCCACATTCACAGGCAACTTCAGCGCCACAGCCGTTTTCAGATAGCCCTCAATGCAAAGGCTCTAGACGCAAATATTGGTGTGAGAGCTAATTCAATCAAGGAAACACTGCATGTTGGTGAAGGGCATATTGAAGAAGGATCAGCCGAGTGGTTCTTGTGGGAGAACAACTCCATTTGGCTCACTAACTTCACACACCATCAGGCTTCCAAGCAGCTCTCAAGGAAACTCAGTTTTCACACTCTATGCTTAGTGCCCTTTGTATGGCTAGGACTGAAATGAACCTGGTAGAGCATCCCACACAAACGAATGCTCCACATGCGGGTTTCACATGCCACCAACTCCACATTCACAGGCAACTTCAGCGCCACAGCCGTTTTCAGATAGCCCTCAATGCAAAGGCTCTAGACGCAAATATTGGTGTGAGAGCTAATTCAATCAAGGAAACACTGCATGTTGGTGAAGGGCATATTGAAGAAGGATCAGCCGAGTGGTTCTTGTGGGAGAACAACTCCATTTGGCTCACTAACTTCACACACCATCAGGCTTCCAAGCAGCTCTCAAGGAAACTCAGTTTTCACACTCTATGCTTAGTGCCGTTTGTATGGCTAGGACTGAAATGAACCTGGTAGAGCATCCCACACAAACGAATGCTCCACATGCGGGTTTCACATGCCACCAACTCCACATTCACAGGCAACTTCAGCGCCACAGCCGTTTTCAGATAGCCCTCAATGCAAAGGCTCTAGACGCAAATATTGGTGTGAGAGATAATTCAATCAAGGAAACACTGCATGTTGGTGAAGGGCATATTGAAGAAGGATCAGCCGAGTGGTTCTTGTGGGAGAACAACTCCATTTGGCTCAGTAACTTCACACACCATCAGGCTTCCAAGCAGCTCTCAAGGAAACTCAGTTTTCACACTCTATGCTTAGTGCCCTTTGAGTGCATTATCTAGGAATGAACCTGGTAGAGCATCCCACACAAACGAATGCTCCACATGCGGGTTTCACATGCCACCAACTCCACATTCACAGGCAACTTCAGCGCCACAGCCGTTTTCAGATAGCCCTCAATGCAAAGGCTCTAGACGCAAATATTGGTGTGAGAGCTAATTCAATCAAGGAAACACTGCATGTTGGTGAAGGGCATATTGAAGAAGGATCAGCCGAGTGGTTCTTGTGGGAGAACAACTCCATTTGGCTCACTAACTTCACACACCATCAGGCTTCCAAGCAGCTCTCAAGGAAACTCAGTTTTCACACTCTATGCTTAGTGCTCTTTGAGTGCATTATCTAGGAATGAACCTGGTAGAGCATCCCACACAAACGAATGCTCCACATGCGGGTTTCACATGCCACCAACTCCACATTCACAGGCAACTTCAGCGCCACAGCCGTTTTCAGATAGCCCCCAATGCAAAGGCTCTAGACGCAAATATTGGTGTGAGAGCTAATTCAATCAAGGAAACACTGCATGTTGGTGAAGGGCATATTGAAGAAGGATCAGCCGAGTGGTTCTTGTGGGAGAACAACTCCATTTGGCTCACTAACTTCACACACCATCAGGCTTCCAAGCAGCTCTCAAGGAAACTCAGTTTTCACACTCTATGCTTAGTGCCCTTTGTATGGCTAGGACTGAAATGAACCTGGTAGAGCATCCCACACAAACGAATGCTCCACATGCGGGTTTCACATGCCACCAACTCCACATTCACAGGCAACTTCAGCGCCACAGCCGTTTTCAGATAGCCCTCAATGCAAAGGCTCTAGACGCAAATATTGGTGTGAGAGCTAATTCAATCAAGGAAACACTGCATGTTGGTGAAGGGCATATTGAAGAAGGATCAGCCGAGTGGTTCTTGTGGGAGAACAACTCCATTTGGCTCACTAACTTCACACACCATCAGGCTTCCAAGCAGCTCTCAAGGAAACTCAGCTTTCACACTCTATGCTTAGTGCTCTTTGAGTGCATTATCTAGGAATGAACCTGGTAGAGCATCCCACACAAACGAATGCTCCACATGCGGGTTTCACATGCCACCAACTCCACATTCACAGGCAACTTCAGCGCCACAGCCGTTTTCAGATAGCCCTCAATGCAAAGGCTCTAGACGCAAATATTGGTGTGAGAGCTAATTCAATCAAGGAAACACTGCATGTTGGTGAAGGGCATATTGAAGAAGGATCAGCCGAGTGGTTCTTGTGGGAGAACAACTCCATTTGGCTCACTAACTTCACACACCATCAGGCTTCCAAGCAGCTCTCAAGGAAACTCAGTTTTCACACTCTATGCTTAGTGCCCTTTGTATGGCTAGGACTGAAATGAACCTGGTAGAGCATCCCACACAAACGAATGCTCCACATGCGGGTTTCACATGCCACCAACTCCACATTCACAGGCAACTTCAGCGCCACAGCCGTTTTCAGATAGCCCTCAATGCAAAGGCTCTAGACGCAAATATTGGTGTGAGAGCTAATTCAATCAAGGAAACACTGCATGTTGGTGAAGGGCATATTGAAGAAGGATCAGCCGAGTGGTTCTTGTGGGAGAACAACTCCATTTGGCTCACTAACTTCACACACCATCAGGCTTCCAAGCAGCTCTCAAGGAAACTCAGTTTTCACACTCTATGCTTAGTGCCCTTTGAGTGCATTATCTAGGAATGAACCTGGTAGAGCATCCCACACAAACGAATGCTCCACATGCGGGTTTCACATGCCACCAACTCCACATTCACAGGCAACTTCAGCGCCACAGCCGTTTTCAGATAGCCCTCAATGCAAAGGCTCTAGACGCAAATATTGGTGTGAGAGCTAATTCAATCAAGGAAACACTGCATGTTGGTGAAGGGCATATTGAAGAAGGATCAGCCGAGTGGTTCTTGTGGGAGAACAACTCCATTTGGCTCACTAACTTCACACACCATCAGGCTTCCAAGCAGCTCTCAAGGAAACTCAGTTTTCACACTCTATGCTTAGTGCCCTTTGAGTGCATTATCTAGGAATGAACCTGGTAGAGCATCCCACACAAACGAATGCTCCACATGCGGGTTTCACATGCCACCAACTCCACATTCACAGGCAACTTCAGCGCCACAGCCGTTTTCAGATAGCCCTCAATGCAAAGGCTCTAGACGCAAATATTGGTGTGAGAGCTAATTCAATCAAGGAAACACTGCATGTTGGTGAAGGGCATATTGAAGAAGGATCAGCCGAGTGGTTCTTGTGGGAGAACAACTCCATTTGGCTCACTAACTTCACACACCATCAGGCTACCAAGCAGCTCTCAAGGAAACTCAGTTTTCACACTCTATGCTTAGTGCCCTTTGAGTGCATTATCTAGGAATGAACCTGGTAGAGCATCCCACACAAACGAATGCTCCACATGCGGGTTTCACATGCCACCAACTCCACATTCACAGGCAACTTCAGCGCCACAGCCGTTTTCAGATAGCCCTCAATGCAAAGGCTCTAGACGCAAATATTGGTGTGAGAGCTAATTCAATCAAGGAAACACTGCATGTTGGTGAAGGGCATATTGAAGAAGGATCAGCCGAGTGGTTCTTGTGGGAGAACAACTCCATTTGGCTCACTAACTTCACACACCATCAGGCTTCCAAGCAGCTCTCAAGGAAACTCAGTTTTCACACTCTATGCTTAGTGACCTTTGTATGGCTAGGACTGAAATGAACCTGGTAGAGCATCCCACACAAACGAATGCTCCACATGCGGGTTTCACATGCCACCAACTCCACATTCACAGGCAACTTCAGCGCCACAGCCGTTTTCAGATAGCCCTCAATGCAAAGGCTCTAGACGCAAATATTGGTGTGAGAGCTAATTCAATCAAGGAAACACTGCATGTTGGTGAAGGGCATATTGAAGAAGGATCAGCCGAGTGGTTCTTGTGGGAGAACAACTCCATTTGGCTCACTAACTTCACACACCATCAGGCTTCCAAGCAGCTCTCAAGGAAACTCAGTTTTCACACTCTATGCTTAGTGCCCTTTGTATGGCTAGGACTGAAATGAACCTGGTAGAGCATCCCACACAAACGAATGCTCCACATGCGGGTTTCACATGCCACCAACTCCATATTCACAGGCAACTTCAGCGCCACAGCCGTTTTCAGATAGCCCTCAATGCAAAGGCTCTAGACGCAAATATTGGTGTGAGAGCTAATTCAATCAAGGAAACACTGCATGTTGGTGAAGGGCATATTGAAGAAGGATCAGCCGAGTGGTTCTTGTGGGAGAACAACTCCATTTGGCTCACTAACTTCACACACCATCAGGCTTCCAAGCAGCTCTCAAGGAAACTCAGTTTTCACACTCTATGCTTAGTGCCCTTTGAGTGCATTATCTAGGAATGAACCTGGTAGAGCATCCCAAACAAACGAATGCTCCACATGCGGGTTTCACATGCCACCAACTCCACATTCACAGGCAACTTCAGCGCCACAGCCGTTTTCAGATAGCCCTCAATGCAAAGGCTCTAGACGCAAATATTGGTGTGAGAGCTAATTCAATCAAGGAAACACTGCATGTTGGTGAAGGGCATATTGAAGAAGGATCAGCCGAGTGGTTCTTGTGGGAGAACAACTCCATTTGGCTCACTAACTTCACACACCATCAGGCTACCAAGCAGCTCTCAAGGAAACTCAGTTTTCACACTCTATGCTTAGTGCCCTTTGAGTGCATTATCTAGGAATGAACCTGGTAGAGCATCCCACACAAACGAATGCTCCACATGCGGGTTTCACATGCCACCAACTCCACATTCACAGGCAACTTCAGCGCCACAGCCGTTTTCAGATAGCCCTCAATGCAAAGGCTCTAGACGCAAATATTGGTGTGAGAGCTAATTCAATCAAGGAAACACTGCATGTTGGTGAAGGGCATATTGAAGAAGGATCAGCCGAGTGGTTCTTGTGGGAGAACAACTCCATTTGGCTCACTAACTTCACACACCATCAGGCTTCCAAGCAGCTCTCAAGGAAACTCAGTTTTCACACTCTATGCTTAGTGCTCTTTGAGTGCATTATCTAGGAATGAACCTGGTAGAGCATCCCACACAAACGAATGCTCCACATGCGGGTTTCACATGCCACCAACTCCACATTCACAGGCAACTTCAGCGCCACAGCCGTTTTCAGATAGCCCTCAATGCAAAGGCTCTAGACGCAAATATTGGTGTGAGAGCTAATTCAATCAAGGAAACACTGCATGTTGGTGAAGGGCATATTGAAGAAGGATCAGCCGAGTGGTTCTTGTGGGAGAACAACTCCATTTGGCTCACTAACTTCACACACCATCAGGCTTCCAAGCAGCTCTCAAGGAAACTCAGTTTTCACACTCTATGCTTAGTGCCCTTTGAGTGCATTATCTAGGAATGAACCTGGTAGAGCATCCCACACAAACGAATGCTCCACATGCGGGTTTCACATGCCACCAACTCCACATTCACAGGCAACTTCAGCGCCACAGCCGTTTTCAGATAGCCCTCAATGCAAAGGCTCTAGACGCAAATATTGGTGTGAGAGCTAATTCAATCAAGGAAACACTGCATGTTGGTGAAGGGCATATTGAAGAAGGATCAGCCGAGTGGTTCTTGTGGGAGAACAACTCCATTTGGCTCACTAACTTCACACACCATCAGGCTTCCAAGCAGCTCTCAAGGAAACTCAGTTTTCACACTCTATGCTTAGTGCCCTTTGAGTGCATTATCTAGGAATGAACCTGGTAGAGCATCCCACACAAACGAATGCTCCACATGCGGGTTTCACATGCCACCAACTCCACATTCACAGGCAACTTCAGCGCCACAGCCGTTTTCAGATAGCCCTCAATGCAAAGGCTCTAGACGCAAATATTGGTGTGAGAGCTAATTCAATCAAGGAAACACTGCATGTTGGTGAAGGGCATATTGAAGAAGGATCAGCCGAGTGGTTCTTGTGGGAGAACAACTCCATTTGGCTCACTAACTTCACACACCATCAGGCTACCAAGCAGCTCTCAAGGAAACTCAGTTTTCACACTCTATGCTTAGTGCCCTTTGAGTGCATTATCTAGGAATGAACCTGGTAGAGCATCCCACACAAACGAATGCTCCACATGCGGGTTTCACATGCCACCAACTCCACATTCACAGGCAACTTCAGCGCCACTGCCGTTTTCAGATAGCCCTCAATGCAAAGGCTCTAGACGCAAATATTGGTGTGAGAGCTAATTCAATCAAGGAAACACTGCATGTTGGTGAAGGGCATATTGAAGAAGGATCAGCCGAGTGGTTCTTGTGGGAGAACAACTCCATTTGGCTCACTAACTTCACACACCATCAGGCTTCCAAGCAGCTCTCAAGGAAACTCAGTTTTCACACTCTATGCTTAGTGACCTTTGTATGGCTAGGACTGAAATGAACCTGGTAGAGCATCCCACACAAACGAATGCTCCACATGCGGGTTTCACATGCCACCAACTCCACATTCACAGGCAACTTCAGCGCCACAGCCGTTTTCAGATAGCCCTCAATGCAAAGGCTCTAGACGCAAATATTGGTGTGAGAGCTAATTCAATCAAGGAAACACTGCATGTTGGTGAAGGGCATATTGAAGAAGGATCAGCCGAGTGGTTCTTGTGGGAGAACAACTCCATTTGGCTCACTAACTTCACACACCATCAGGCTTCCAAGCAGCTCTCAAGGAAACTCAGTTTTCACACTCTATGCTTAGTGCCCTTTGTATGGCTAGGACTGAAATGAACCTGGTAGAGCATCCCACACAAACGAATGCTCCACATGCGGGTTTCACTTGCCACCAACTCCATATTCACAGGCAACTTCAGCGCCACAGCCGTTTTCAGATAGCCCTCAATGCAAAGGCTCTAGACGCAAATATTGGTGTGAGAGCTAATTCAATCAAGGAAACACTGCATGTTGGTGAAGGGCATATTGAAGAAGGATCAGCCGAGTGGTTCTTGTGGGAGAACAACTCCATTTGGCTCACTAACTTCACACACCATCAGGCTTCCAAGCAGCTCTCAAGGAAACTCAGTTTTCACACTCTATGCTTAGTGCCCTTTGAGTGCATTATCTAGGAATGAACCTGGTAGAGCATCCCAAACAAACGAATGCTCCACATGCGGGTTTCACATGCCACCAACTCCACATTCACAGGCAACTTCAGCGCCACAGCCGTTTTCAGATAGCCCTCAATGCAAAGGCTCTAGACGCAAATATTGGTGTGAGAGCTAATTCAATCAAGGAAACACTGCATGTTGGTGAAGGGCATATTGAAGAAGGATCAGCCGAGTGGTTCTTGTGGGAGAACAACTCCATTTGGCTCACTAGCTTCACACACCATCAGGCTACCAAGCAGCTCTCAAGGAAACTCAGTTTTCACACTCTATGCTTAGTGCCCTTTGTATGGCTAGGACTGAAATGAACCTGGTAGAGCATCCCACACAAACGAATGCTCCACATGCGGGTTTCACATGCCACCAACTCCACATTCACAGGCAACTTCAGCGCCACAGCCGTTTTCAGATAGCCCTCAATGCAAAGGCTCTAGACGCAAATATTGGTGTGAGAGCTAATTCAATCAAGGAAACACTGCATGTTGGTGAAGGGCATATTGAAGAAGGATCAGCCGAGTGGTTCTTGTGGGAGAACAACTCCATTTGGCTCACTAACTTCACACACCATCAGGCTTCCAAGCAGCTCTCAAGGAAACTCAGTTTTCACACTCTATGCTTAGTGCCCTTTGAGTGCATTATCTAGGAATGAACCTGGTAGAGCATCCCACACAAACGAATGCTCCACATGCGGGTTTCACATGCCACCAACTCCACATTCACAGGCAACTTCAGCGCCACAGCCGTTTTCAGATAGCCCTCAATGCAAAGGCTCTAGACGCAAATATTGGTGTGAGAGCTAATTCAATCAAGGAAACACTGCATGTTGGTGAAGGGCATATTGAAGAAGGATCAGCCGAGTGGTTCTTGTGGGAGAACAACTCCATTTGGCTCACTAACTTCACACACCATCAGGCTTCCAAGCAGCTCTCAAGGAAACTCAGTTTTCACACTCTATGCTTAGTGCCCTTTGTATGGCTAGGACTGAAATGAACCTGGTAGAGCATCCCACACAAACGAATGCTCCACATGCGGGTTTCACATGCCACCAACTCCACATTCACAGGCAACTTCAGCGCCACAGCCGTTTTCAGATAGCCCTCAATGCAAAGGCTCTAGACGCAAATATTGGTGTGAGAGCTAATTCAATCAAGGAAACACTCATGTTGGTGAAGGGCATATTGAAGAAGGATCAGCCGAGTGGTTCTTGTGGGAGAACAACTCCATTTGGCTCACTAACTTCACACACCATCAGGCTTCCACTCAGCTCTCAAGGAAACTCAGTTTTCACACTCTATGCTTAGTGCCCTTTGTATGGCTAGGACTGAAATGAACCTGGTAGAGCATCCCACACAAACGAATGCTCCACATGCGGGTTTCACATGCCACCAACTCCACATTCACAGGCAACTTCAGCGCCACAGCCGTTTTCAGATAGCCCTCAATGCAAAGGCTCTAGACGCAAATATTGGTGTGAGAGCTAATTCAATCAAGGAAACACTGCATGTTGGTGAAGGGCATATTGAAGAAGGATCAGCCGAGTGGTTCTTGTGGGAGAACAACTCCATTTGGCTCACTAACTTCACACACCATCAGGCTTCCAAGCAGCTCTCAAGGAAACTCAGTTTTCACACTCTATGCTTAGTGCTCTTTGAGTGCATTATCTAGGAATGAACCTGGTAGAGCATCCCACACAGACGAATGCTCCACATGCGGGTTTCACATGCCACCAACTCCACATTCACAGGCAACTTCAGCGCCACAGCCGTTTTCAGATAGCCCTCAATGCAAAGGCTCTAGACGCAAATATTGGTGTGAGAGCTAATTCAATCAAGGAAACACTGCATGTTGGTGAAGGGCATATTGAAGAAGGATCAGCCGAGTGGTTCTTGTGGGAGAACAACTCCATTTGGCTCACTAACTTCACACACCATCAGGCTTCCAAGCAGCTCTCAAGGAAACTCAGTTTTCACACTCTATGCTTAGTGCCCTTTGTATGGCTAGGACTGAAATGAACCTGGTAGAGCATCCCACACAAACGAATGCTCCACATGCGGGTTTCACATGCCACCAACTCCACATTCACAGGCAACTTCAGCGCCACAGCCGTTTTCAGATAGCCCTCAATGCAAAGGCTCTAGACGCAAATATTGGTGTGAGAGCTAATTCAATCAAGGAAACACTGCATGTTGGTGAAGGGCATATTGAAGAAGGATCAGCCGAGTGGTTCTTGTGGGAGAACAACTCCATTTGGCTCACTAACTTCACACACCATCAGGCTACCAAGCAGCTCTCAAGGAAACTCAGTTTTCACACTCTATGCTTAGTGCCCTTTGAGTGCATTATCTAGGAATTAACCTGGTAGAGCATCGCACACAAACGAATGCTCCACATGCGGGTTTCACATGCCACCAACTCCACATTCACAGGCAACTTCAGCGCCACAGCCGTTTTCAGATAGCCCTCAATGCAAAGGCTCTAGACGCAAATATTGGTGTGAGAGCTAATTCAATCAAGGAAACACTGCATGTTGGTGAAGGGCATATTGAAGAAGGATCAGCCGAGTGGTTCTTGTGGGAGAACAACTCCATTTGGCTCACTAACTTCACACACCATCAGGCTTCCAAGCAGCTCTCAAGGAAACTCAGTTTTCACACTCTATGCTTAGTGCTCTTTGAGTGCATTATCTAGGAATGAACCTGGTAGAGCATCCCACACAAACGAATGCTCCACATGCGGGTTTCACATGCCACCAACTCCACATTCACAGGCAACTTCAGCGCCACAGCCGTTTTCAGATAGCCCTCAATGCAAAGGCTCTAGACGCAAATATTGGTGTGAGAGCTAATTCAATCAAGGAAACACTGCATGTTGGTGAAGGGCATATTGAAGAAGGATCAGCCGAGTGGTTCTTGTGGGAGAACAACTCCATTTGGCTCACTAACTTCACACACCATCAGGCTTCCACTCAGCTCTCAAGGAAACTCAGTTTTCACACTCTATGCTTAGTGCCCTTTGTATGGCTAGGACTGAAATGAACCTGGTAGAGCATCCCACACAAACGAATGCTCCACATGCGGGTTTCACATGCCACCAACTCCACATTCACAGGCAACTTCAGCGCCACAGCCGTTTTCAGATAGCCCTCAATGCAAAGGCTCTAGACACAAATATTGGTGTGAGAGCTAATTCAATCAAGGAAACACTGCATGTTGGTGAAGGGCATATTGAAGAAGGATCAGCCGAGTGGTTCTTGTGGGAGAACAACTCCATTTGGCTCACTAACTTCACACACCATCAGGCTTCCAAGCAGCTCTCAAGGAAACTCAGTTTTCACACTCTATGCTTAGTGCTCTTTGAGTGCATTATCTAGGAATGAACCTGGTAGAGCATCCCACACAGACGAATGCTCCACATGCGGGTTTCACATGCCACCAACTCCACATTCACAGGCAACTTCAGCGCCACAGCCGTTTTCAGATAGCCCTCAATGCAAAGGCTCTAGACGCAAATATTGGTGTGAGAGCTAATTCAATCAAGGAAACACTGCATGTTGGTGAAGGGCATATTGAAGAAGGATCAGCCGAGTGGTTCTTGTGGGAGAACAACTCCATTTGGCTCACTAACTTCACACACCATCAGGCTTCCAAGCAGCTCTCAAGGAAACTCAGTTTTCACACTCTATGCTTAGTGCCCTTTGTATGGCTAGGACTGAAATGAACCTGGTAGAGCATCCCACACAAACGAATGCTCCACATGCGGGTTTCACATGCCACCAACTCCACATTCACAGGCAACTTCAGCGCCACAGCCGTTTTCAGATAGCCCTCAATGCAAAGGCTCTAGACGCAAATATTGGTGTGAGAGCTAATTCAATCAAGGAAACACTGCATGTTGGTGAAGGGCATATTGAAGAAGGATCAGCCGAGTGGTTCTTGTGGGAGAACAACTCCATTTGGCTCACTAACTTCACACACCATCAGGCTTCCAAGCAGCTCTCAAGGAAACTCAGTTTTCACACTCAATGCTTAGTGCCCTTTGAGTGCATTATCTAGGAATGAACCTGGTAGAGCATCCCACACAAACGAATGCTCCACATGCGGGTTTCACATGCCACCAACTCCACATTCACAGGCAACTTCAGCGCCACAGCCGTTTTCAGATAGCCCTCAATGCAAAGGCTCTAGACGCAAATATTGGTGTGAGAGCTAATTCAATCAAGGAAACACTGCATGTTGGTGAAGGGCATATTGAAGAAGGATCAGCCGAGTGGTTCTTGTGGGAGAACAACTCCATTTGGCTCACTAACTTCACACACCATCAGGCTTCCAAGCAGCTCTCAAGGAAACTCAGTTTTCACACTCTATGCTTAGTGCCCTTTGAGTGCATTATCTAGGAATGAACCTGGTAGAGCATCCCACACAAATGAATGCTCCACATGCGGGTTTCACATGCCACCAACTCCACATTCACAGGCAACTTCAGCGCCACAGCCGTTTTCAGATAGCCCTCAATGCAAAGGCTCTAGACGCAAATATTGGTGTGAGAACTAATTCAATCAAGGAAACACTGCATGTTGGTGAAGGGCATATTGAAGAAGGATCAGCCGAGTGGTTCTTGTGGGAGAACAACTCCATTTGGCTCACTAACTTCACACACCATCAGGCTTCCAAGCAGCTCTCAAGGAAACTCAGTTTTCACACTCTATGCTTAGTGCCGTTTGAGTGCATTATCTAGGAATGAACCTGGTAGAGCATCGCACACAAACGAATGCTCCACATGCGGGTTTCACATGCCACCAACTCCACATTCACAGGCAACTTCAGCGCCACAGCCGTTTTCAGATAGCCCTCAATGCAAAGGCTCTAGACGCAAATATTGGTGTGAGAGCTAATTCAATCAAGGAAACACTGCATGTTGGTGAAGGGCTATTCAAGAAGGATCAGCCGAGTGGTTCTTGTGGGAGAACAACTCCATTTGGCTCACTAACTTCACACACCATCAGGCTTCCAAGCAGCTCTCAAGGAAACTCAGTTTTCACACTCTATGCTTAGTGCCCTTTGAGTGCATTATCTAGGAATGAACCTGGTAGAGCATCCCACACAAACGAATGCTCCACATATGGGTTTCACATGCCACCAACTCCACATTCACAGGCAACTTCAGCGCCACAGCCATTTTGAGATAGCCCTCAATGCAAAGGCTCTAGACGCAAATATTGGTGTGAGAGCTAATTCAATCAAGAAAACACTGCATGTTGCCGAAGGGCATATTGAAGAAGGATCAGCCGAGTGGTTCTTGTGGGAGAACAACTCCATTTGGCTCACTAACTTCACACACCATCAGGCTTCCACTCAGCTCTCAAGGAAACTCAGTTTTCACACTCTATGCTTAGTGCCCTTTGAGTGCATTATCTAGGAATGAACCTGGTAGAGCATCCCACACAAACGAATGCTCCACATGCGGGTTTCACATGCCACCAACTCCACATTCACAGGCAACTTCAGCGCCACAGCCGTTTTCAGATAGCCCTCAATGCAAAGGCTCTAGACGCAAATATTGGTGTGAGAGCTAATTCAATCAAGGAAACACTGCATGTTGCCGAAGGGCATATTGAAGAAGGATCATCCGAGTGGTTCTTGTTGGGAGAACAACTCCATTTGGCTCACTAACTTCACACACCATCAGGCTTCCAAGCAGCTCTCAAGGAAACTCAGTTTTCACACTCTATGCTTAGTGCCCTTTGTATGGCTAGGACTGAAATGAACCTGGTAGAGCATCCCACACAAACGAATGCTCCACATGCGGGTTTCACATGCCACCAACTCCACACTCACAGGCAACTTCAGCGCCACAGCCGTTTTCAGATAGCCCTCAATGCAAAGGCTCTAGACGCAAATATTGGTGTGAGAGCTAATTCAATCAAGGAAACACTGCATGTTGGTGAAGGGCATATTGAAGAAGGATCAGCCGAGTGGTTCTTGTGGGAGAACAACTCCATTTGGCTCACTAACTTCACACACCATCAGGCTTCCAAGCAGCTCTCAAGGAAACTCAGTTTTCACACTCTATGCTTAGTGCCCTTTGAGTGCATTATCTAGGAATGAACCTGGTAGAGCATCGCACACAAACGAATGCTCCACATGCGGGTTTCACATGCCACCAACTCCACATTCACAGGCAACTTCAGCGCCACAGCCGTTTTCAGATAGCCCTCAATGCAAAGGCTCTAGACGCAAATATTGGTGTGAGAGCTAATTCAATCAAGGAAACACTGCATGTTGGTGAAGGGCATATTGAAGAAGGATCAGCCGAGTGGTTCTTGTGGGAGAACAACTCCATTTGGCTCACTAACTTCACACACCATCAGGCTTCCAAGCAGCTCTCAAGGAAACTCAGTTTTCACACGCTATGCTTAGTGCCCTTTGAGGCAATTATCTAGGAATGAACCTGGTAGAGCATCCCACACAAACGAATGCTCCACATGCGGGTTTCACATGCCACCAACTCCACATTCACAGGCAACTTCAGCGCCACAGCCGTTTTCAGATAGCCCTCAATGCAAAGGCTCTAGACGCAAATATTGGTGTGAGAGCTAATTCAATCAAGGAAACACTGCATGTTGGTGAAGGGCATATTGAAGAAGGATCAGCCGAGTGGTTCTTGTGGGAGAACAACTCCATTTGGCTCACTAACTTCACACACCATCAGGCTTCCAAGCAGCTCTCAAGGAAACTCAGTTTTCACACTCTATGCTTAGTGCCCTTTGAGTGCATTATCTAGGAATGAACCTGGTAGAGCATCCCACACAAACGAATGCTCCACATGCGGGTTTCACATGCCACCAACTCCACATTCACAGGCAACTTCAGCGCCACAGCCATTTTCAGATAGCCCTCAATGCAAAGGCTCTAGACGCAAATATTGGTGTGAGAGCTAATTCAATCAAGGAAACACTGCATGTTGGTGAAGGGCATATTGAAGAAGGATCAGCCGAGTGGTTCTTGTGGGAGAACAACTCCATTTGGCTCACTAACTTCACACACCATCAGGCTTCCAAGCAGCTCTCAAGGAAACTCAGTTTTCACACTCTATGCTTAGTGCTTTTTGTGTGCCTAGGACTGAAATGAAGCTTGGTGAGCATCCCACACAAACGAATGCTCCACATGCGGGTTTCACATGCCACCAACTCCACATTCACAGGCAACTTCAGCGCCACAGCCGTTTTCAGATAGCCCTCAATGCAAAGGCTCTAGACGCAAATATTGGTGTGAGAGCTAATTCAATCAAGGAAACACTGCATGTTGGTGAAGGGCATATTGAAGAAGGATCAGCCGAGTGGTTCTTGTGGGAGAACAACTCCATTTGGCTCACTAACTTCACACACCATCAGGCTTCCACTCAGCTCTCAAGGAAACTCAGTTTTCACACTCTATGCTTAGTGCCCTTTGAGTGCATCATCTAGGAATGAACCTGGTAGAGCATCCCACAAAAACGAATGCTCCACATGCGGGTTTCACATGCCACCAACTCCACATTCACAGGCAACTTCAGCGCCACAGCCGTTTTCAGATAGCCCTCAATGCAAAGGCTCTAGACGCAAATATTGGTGTGAGAGCTAATTCAATCAAGGAAACACTGCATGTTGGTGAAGGGCATATTGAAGAAGGATCATCCGAGTGGTTCTTGTTGGGAGAACAACTCCATTTGGCTCACTAACTTCACACACCATCAGGCTTCCAAGCAGCTCTCAAGGAAACTCAGTTTTCACACTCTATGCTTAGTGCCCTTTGTATGGCTAGGACTGAAATGAACCTGGTAGAGCATCCCACACAAACGAATACTCCACATGCGGGTTTCACATGCCACCAACTCCACATTCACAGGCAACTTCAGCGCCACAGCCGTTTTCAGATAACCCTCAATGCAAAGGCTCTAGACGCAAATATTGGTGTGAGAGCTAATTCAATCAAGGAAACACTGCATGTTGGTGAAGGGCATATTGAAGAAGGATCAGCCGAGTGGTTCTTGTGGGAGAACAACTCCATTTGGCTCACTAACTTCACACACCATCAGGCTTCCAAGCAGCTCTCAAGGAAACTCAGTTTTCACACTCTATGCTTAGTGCCCTTTGAGTGCATTATCTAGGAATGAACCTGCTAGAGCATCCCACACAAACGAATGCTCCACATGCGGGTTTCACATGCCACCAACTCCACATTCACAGGCAACTTCAGCGCCACAGCCGTTTTCAGATAGCCCTCAATGCAAAGGCTCTAGACGCAAATATTGGTGTGAGAGCTAATTCAATCAAGGAAACACTGCATGTTGGTGAAGGGCATATTGAAGAAGGATCAGCCGAGTGGTTCTTGTGGGAGAACAACTCCATTTGGCTCACTAACTTCACACACCATCAGGCTTCCAAGCAGCTCTCAAGGAAACTCAGTTTTCACACGCTATGCTTAGTGCCCTTTGAGGCAATTATCTAGGAATGAACCTGGTAGAGCATCCCACACAAACGAATGCTCCACATGCGGGTTTCACATGCCACCAACTCCACATTCACAGGCAACTTCAGCGCCACAGCCGTTTTCAGATAGCCCTCAATGCAAAGGCTCTAGACGCAAATATTGGTGTGAGAGCTAATTCAATCAAGGAAACACTGCATGTTGGTGAAGGGCATATTCAAGAAGGATCAGCCGAGTGGTTCTTGTGGGAGAACAACTCCATTTGGCTCACTAACTTCACACACCATCAGGCTTCCAAGCAGCTCTCAAGGAAACTCAGTTTTCACACTCTATGCTTAGTGCCCTTTGAGTGCATTATCTAGGAATGAACCTGGTAGAGCATCCCACACAAACGAATGCTCCACATGCGGGTTTCACATGCCACCAACTCCACATTCACAGGCAACTTCAGCGCCACAGCCATTTTCAGATAGCCCTCAATGCAAAGGCTCTAGACGCAAATATTGGTGTGAGAGCTAATTCAATCAAGGAAACACTGCATGTTGGTGAAGGGCATATTGAAGAAGGATCAGCCGAGTGGTTCTTGTGGGAGAACAACTCCATTTGGCTCACTAACTTCACACACCATCAGGCTTCCAAGCAGCTCTCAAGGAAACTCAGTTTTCACACTCTATGCTTAGTGCTTTTTGTGTGCCTAGGACTGAAATGAAGCTTGGTGAGCATCCCACACAAACGAATGCTCCACATGCGGGTTTCACATGCCACCAACTCCACATTCACAGGCAACTTCAGCGCCACAGCCGTTTTCAGATAGCCCTCAATGCAAAGGCTCTAGACGCAAATATTGGTGTGAGAGCTAATTCAATCAAGGAAACACTGCATGTTGGTGAAGGGCATATTGAAGAAGGATCAGCCGAGTGGTTCTTGTGGGAGAACAACTCCATTTGGCTCACTAACTTCACACACCATCAGGCTTCCACTCAGCTCTCAAGGAAACTCAGTTTTCACACTCTATGCTTAGTGCCCTTTGAGTGCATTATCTAGGAATGAACCTGGTAGAGCATCCCACACAAACGAATGCTCCACATGCGGGTTTCACATGCCACCAACTCCACACTCACAGGCAACTTCAGCGCCACAGCCGTTTTCAGATAGCCCCCAATGCAAAGGCTCTAGACGCAAATATTGGTGTGAGAGCTAATTCAATCAAGGAAACACTGCATGTTGGTGAAGGGCATATTGAAGAAGGATCAGCCGAGTGGTTCTTGTGGGAGAACAACTCCATTTGGCTCACTAACTTCACACACCATCAGGCTTCCAAGCAGCTCTCAAGGAAACTCAGTTTTCACACTCTATGCTTAGTGCCCTTTGAGTGCATTATCTAGGAATGAACCTGGTAGAGCATCCCACACAAACGAATGCTCCACATGCGGGTTTCACATGCCACCAACTCCACATTCACAGGCAACTTCAGCGCCACAGCCGTTTTCAGATAGCCCTCAATGCAAAGGCTCTAGACGCAAATATTGGTGTGAGAGCTAATTCAATCAAGGAAACACTGCATGTTGGTGAAGGGCATATTGAAGAAGGATCAGCCGAGTGGTTCTTGTGGGAGAACAACTCCATTTGGCTCACTAACTTCACACACCATCAGGCTTCCAAGCAGCTCTCAAGGAAACTCAGTTTTCACACGCTATGCTTAGTGCCCTTTGAGGCAATTATCTAGGAATGAACCTGGTAGAGCATCCCACACAAACGAATGCTCCACATGCGGGTTTCACATGCCACCAACTCCACATTCACAGGCAACTTCAGCGTCACAGCCGTTTTCAGATAGCCCTCAATGCAAAGGCTCTAGACGCAAATATTGGTGTGAGAGCTAATTCAATCAAGGAAACACTGCATGTTGGTGAAGGGCATATTGAAGAAGGATCAGCCGAGTGGTTCTTGTGGGAGAACAACTCCATTTGGCTCACTAACTTCACACACCATCAGGCTTCCAAGCAGCTCTCAAGGAAACTCAGTTTTCACACTCTATGCTTAGTGCCCTTTGAGTGCATTATCTAGGAATGAACCTGGTAGAGCATCCCACACAAACGAATGCTCCACATGCGGGTTTCACATGCCACCAACTCCACATTCACAGGCAACTTCAGCGCCACAGCCATTTTCAGATAGCCCTCAATGCAAAGGCTCTAGACGCAAATATTGGTGTGAGAGCTAATTCAATCAAGGAAACACTGCATGTTGGTGAAGGGCATATTGAAGAAGGATCAGCCGAGTGGTTCTTGTGGGAGAACAACTCCATTTGGCTCACTAACTTCACACACCATCAGGCTTCCAAGCAGCTCTCAAGGAAACTCAGTTTTCACACTCTATGCTTAGTGCTTTTTGTGTGCCTAGGACTGAAATGAAGCTTGGTGAGCATCCCACACAAACGAATGCTCCACATGCGGGTTTCACATGCCACCAACTCCACATTCACAGGCAACTTCAGCGCTACAGCCGTTTTCAGATAGCCCTCAATGCAAAGGCTCTAGACGCAAATATTGGTGTGAGACCTAATTCAATCAAGGAAACACTGCATGTTGGTGAAGGGCATATTGAAGAAGGATCAGCCGAGTGGTTCTTGTGGGAGAACAACTCCATTTGGCTCACTAACTTCACACACCATCAGGCTTTCAAGCAGCTCTCAAGGAAACTCAGTTTTCACACTCTATGCTTAGTGCCCTTTGAGTGCATTATCTAGGAATGAACCTGGTAGAGCATCCCACACAAACGAATGCTCCACATGCGGGTTTCACATGCCACCAACTCCACATTCACAGGCAACTTCAGCGCCACAGCCATTTTCAGATAGCCCCCAATGCAAAGGCTCTAGACGCAAATATTGGTGTGAGAGCTAATTCAATCAAGGAAACACTGCATGTTGGTGAAGGGCATATTGAAGAAGGATCAGCCGAGTGGTTCTTGTGGGAGAACAACTCCATTTGGCTCACTAACTTCACACACCATCAGGCTTCCAAGCAGCTCTCAAGGAAACTCAGTTTTCACACTCTATGCTTAGTGCCCTTTGAGTGCATTATCTAGGAATGAACCTGGTAGAGCATCCCACACAAACGAATGCTCCACATGCGGGTTTCACATGCCACCAACTCCACATTCACAGGCAACTTCAGCGCCACAGCCGTTTTCAGATAGCCCTCAAAGCAAAGGCTCTAGACGCAAATATTGGTGTGAGAGCTAATTCAATCAAGGAAACACTGCATGTTGGTGAAGGGCATATTGAAGAAGGATCAGCCGAGTGGTTCTTGTGGGAGAACAACTCCATTTGGCTGACTAACTTCACACACCATCAGCCTTCCAAGCAGCTCTCAAGGAAACTCAGTTTTCACACTCTATGCTTAGTGACCTTTGAGTGCATTATCTAGGAATGAACCTGGTAGAGCATCGCACACAAACGAATGCTCCACATGCGGGTTTCACATGCCACCAACTCCACATTCACAGGCAACTTCAGCGCCACAGCCGTTTTCAGATAGCCCCCAATGCAAAGGTTCTAGACGCAAATATTGGTGTGAGAGCTAATTCAATCAAGGAAACACTGCATGTTGGTGAAGGGCATATTGAAGAAGGATCAGCCGAGTGGTTCTTGTGGGAGAACAACTCCATTTGGCTCACTAACTTCACACACCATCAGGCTTCCAAGCAGCTCTCAAGGAAACTCAGTTTTCACACTCTATGCTTAGTGCCCTTTGTATGGCTAGGACTGAAATGAACCTGGTAGAGCATCCCACACAAACGAATGCTCCACATGCGGGTTTCACATGCCACCAACTCCACACTCACAGGCAACTTCAGCGCCACAGCCGTTTTCAGATAGCCCTCAATGCAAAGGCTCTAGACGCAAATATTGGTGTGAGAGCTAATTCAATCAAGGAAACACTGCATGTTGGTGAAGGGCATATTGAAGAAGGATCAGCCGAGTGGTTCTTGTGGGAGAACAACTCCATTTGGCTCACTAACTTCACACACCATCAGGCTTCCAAGCAGCTCTCAAGGAAACTCAGTTTTCACACGCTATGCTTAGTGCCCTTTGAGGCAATTATCTAGGAATGAACCTGGTAGAGCATCCCACACAAACGAATGCTCCACATGCGGGTTTCACATGCCACCAACTCCACATTCACAGGCAACTTCAGCGCCACAGCCGTTTTCAGATAGCCCTCAATGCAAAGGCTCTAGACGCAAATATTGGTGTGAGAGCTAATTCAATCAAGGAAACACTGCATGTTGGTGAAGGGCATATTCAAGAAGGATCAGCCGAGTGGTTCTTGTGGGAGAACAACTCCATTTGGCTCACTAACTTCACACACCATCAGGCTTCCAAGCAGCTCTCAAGGAAACTCAGTTTTCACACTCTATGCTTAGTGCCCTTTGAGTGCATTATCTAGGAATGAACCTGGTAGAGCATCCCACACAAACGAATGCTCCACATGCGGGTTTCACATGCCACCAACTCCACATTCACAGGCAACTTCAGCGCCACAGCCATTTTCAGATAGCCCTCAATGCAAAGGCTCTAGACGCAAATATTGGTGTGAGAGCTAATTCAATCAAGGAAACACTGCATGTTGGTGAAGGGCATATTGAAGAAGGATCAGCCGAGTGGTTCTTGTGGGAGAACAACTCCATTTGGCTCACTAACTTCACACACCATCAGGCTTCCAAGCAGCTCTCAAGGAAACTCAGTTTTCACACTCTATGCTTAGTGCTTTTTGTGTGCCTAGGACTGAAATGAAGCTTGGTGAGCATCCCACACAAACGAATGCTCCACATGCGGGTTTCACATGCCACCAACTCCACATTCACAGGCAACTTCAGCGCCACAGCCGTTTTCAGATAGCCCTCAATGCAAAGGCTCTAGACGCAAATATTGGTGTGAGAGCTAATTCAATCAAGGAAACACTGCATGTTGGTGAAGGGCATATTGAAGAAGGATCAGCCGAGTGGTTCTTGTGGGAGAACAACTCCATTTGGCTCACTAACTTCACACACCATCAGGCTTCCACTCAGCTCTCAAGGAAACTCAGTTTTCACACTCTATGCTTAGTGCCCTTTGAGTGCATTATCTAGGAATGAACCTGGTAGAGCATCCCACACAAACGAATGCTCCACATGCGGGTTTCACATGCCACCAACTCCACACTCACAGGCAACTTCAGCGCCACAGCCGTTTTCAGATAGCCCCCAATGCAAAGGCTCTAGACGCAAATATTGGTGTGAGAGCTAATTCAATCAAGGAAACACTGCATGTTGGTGAAGGGCATATTGAAGAAGGATCAGCCGAGTGGTTCTTGTGGGAGAACAACTCCATTTGGCTCACTAACTTCACACACCATCAGGCTTCCAAGCAGCTCTCAAGGAAACTCAGTTTTCACACTCTATGCTTAGTGCCCTTTGAGTGCATTATCTAGGAATGAACCTGGTAGAGCATCCCACACAAACGAATGCTCCACATGCGGGTTTCACATGCCACCAACTCCACATTCACAGGCAACTTCAGCGCCACAGCCGTTTTCAGATAGCCCTCAATGCAAAGGCTCTAGACGCAAATATTGGTGTGAGAGCTAATTCAATCAAGGAAACACTGCATGTTGGTGAAGGGCATATTGAAGAAGGATCAGCCGAGTGGTTCTTGTGGGAGAACAACTCCATTTGGCTCACTAACTTCACACACCATCAGGCTTCCAAGCAGCTCTCAAGGAAACTCAGTTTTCACACGCTATGCTTAGTGCCCTTTGAGGCAATTATCTAGGAATGAACCTGGTAGAGCATCCCACACAAACGAATGCTCCACATGCGGGTTTCACATGCCACCAACTCCACATTCACAGGCAACTTCAGCGTCACAGCCGTTTTCAGATAGCCCTCAATGCAAAGGCTCTAGACGCAAATATTGGTGTGAGAGCTAATTCAATCAAGGAAACACTGCATGTTGGTGAAGGGCATATTGAAGAAGGATCAGCCGAGTGGTTCTTGTGGGAGAACAACTCCATTTGGCTCACTAACTTCACACACCATCAGGCTTCCAAGCAGCTCTCAAGGAAACTCAGTTTTCACACTCTATGCTTAGTGCCCTTTGAGTGCATTATCTAGGAATGAACCTGGTAGAGCATCCCACACAAACGAATGCTCCACATGCGGGTTTCACATGCCACCAACTCCACATTCACAGGCAACTTCAGCGCCACAGCCATTTTCAGATAGCCCTCAATGCAAAGGCTCTAGACGCAAATATTGGTGTGAGAGCTAATTCAATCAAGGAAACACTGCATGTTGGTGAAGGGCATATTGAAGAAGGATCAGCCGAGTGGTTCTTGTGGGAGAACAACTCCATTTGGCTCACTAACTTCACACACCATCAGGCTTCCAAGCAGCTCTCAAGGAAACTCAGTTTTCACACTCTATGCTTAGTGCTTTTTGTGTGCCTAGGACTGAAATGAAGCTTGGTGAGCATCCCACACAAACGAATGCTCCACATGCGGGTTTCACATGCCACCAACTCCACATTCACAGGCAACTTCAGCGCTACAGCCGTTTTCAGATAGCCCTCAATGCAAAGGCTCTAGACGCAAATATTGGTGTGAGACCTAATTCAATCAAGGAAACACTGCATGTTGGTGAAGGGCATATTGAAGAAGGATCAGCCGAGTGGTTCTTGTGGGAGAACAACTCCATTTGGCTCACTAACTTCACACACCATCAGGCTTTCAAGCAGCTCTCAAGGAAACTCAGTTTTCACACTCTATGCTTAGTGCCCTTTGAGTGCATTATCTAGGAATGAACCTGGTAGAGCATCCCACACAAACGAATGCTCCACATGCGGGTTTCACATGCCACCAACTCCACATTCACAGGCAACTTCAGCGCCACAGCCATTTTCAGATAGCCCCCAATGCAAAGGCTCTAGACGCAAATATTGGTGTGAGAGCTAATTCAATCAAGGAAACACTGCATGTTGGTGAAGGGCATATTGAAGAAGGATCAGCCGAGTGGTTCTTGTGGGAGAACAACTCCATTTGGCTCACTAACTTCACACACCATCAGGCTTCCAAGCAGCTCTCAAGGAAACTCAGTTTTCACACTCTATGCTTAGTGCCCTTTGAGTGCATTATCTAGGAATGAACCTGGTAGAGCATCCCACACAAACGAATGCTCCACATGCGGGTTTCACATGCCACCAACTCCACATTCACAGGCAACTTCAGCGCCACAGCCGTTTTCAGATAGCCCTCAAAGCAAAGGCTCTAGACGCAAATATTGGTGTGAGAGCTAATTCAATCAAGGAAACACTGCATGTTGGTGAAGGGCATATTGAAGAAGGATCAGCCGAGTGGTTCTTGTGGGAGAACAACTCCATTTGGCTGACTAACTTCACACACCATCAGCCTTCCAAGCAGCTCTCAAGGAAACTCAGTTTTCACACTCTATGCTTAGTGACCTTTGAGTGCATTATCTAGGAATGAACCTGGTAGAGCATCGCACACAAACGAATGCTCCACATGCGGGTTTCACATGCCACCAACTCCACATTCACAGGCAACTTCAGCGCCACAGCCGTTTTCAGATAGCCCTCAATGCAAAGGCTCTAGACGCAAATATTGGTGTGAGAGCTAATTCAATCAAGGAAACACTGCATGTTGGTGAAGGGCATATTGAAGAAGGATCAGCCGAGTGGTTCTTGTGGGAGAACAACTCCATTTGGCTCACTAACTTCACACACCATCAGGCTTCCAAGCAGCTCTCAAGGAAACTCAGTTTTCACACTCTATGCTTAGTGCCCTTTGTATGGCTAGGACTGAAATGAACCTGGTAGAGCATCCCACACAAACGAATGCTCCACATGCGGGTTTCACATGCCACCAACTCCACACTCACAGGCAACTTCAGCGCCACAGCCGTTTTCAGATAGCCCTCAATGCAAAGGCTCTAGACGCAAATATTGGTGTGAGAGCTAATTCAATCAAGGAAACACTGCATGTTGGTGAAGGGCATATTGAAGAAGGATCAGCCGAGTGGTTCTTGTGGGAGAACAACTCCATTTGGCTCACTAACTTCACACACCATCAGGCTTCCAAGCAGCTCTCAAGGAAACTCAGTTTTCACACTCTATGCTTAGTGCCCTTTGAGTGCATTATCTAGGAATGAACCTGGTAGAGCATCCCACACAAACGAATGCTCCACATGCGGGTTTCACATGCCACCAACTCCACATTCACAGGCAACTTCAGCGCCACAGCCGTTTTCAGATAGCCCCCAATGCAAAGGCTCTAGACGCAAATATTGGTGTGAGAGCTAATTCAATCAAGGAAACACTGCATGTTGGTGAAGGGGATATTGAAGAAGGATCAGCCGAGTGGTTCTTGTGGGAGAACAACTCCATTTGGCTCACTAACTTGACATACCATCAGGCTTCCAAGCAGCTCTCAAGGAAACTCAGTTTTCACACTCTATGCTTAGTGCCCTTTCAGTGCATTATCTAGGAATGAACCTGGTAGAGCATCCCACACAAACGAATGCTCCACATGCGGGTTTCACATGCCACCAACTCCACATTCACAGGCAACTTCAGCGCCACAGCCATTTTCAGATAGCCCCCAATGCAAAGGCTCTAGACGCAAATATTGGTGTGAGAGCTAATTCAATCAAGGAAACACTGCATGTTGGTGAAGGGCATATTGAAGAAGGATCAGCCGAGTGGTTCTTGTGGGAGAACAACTCCATTTGGCTCACTAACTTCACACACCATCAGGCTTCCAAGCAGCTCTCAAGGAAACTCAGTTTTCACACTCTATGCTTAGTGCCCTTTGAGTGCATTATCTAGGAATGAACCTGGTAGAGCATCCCACACAAACGAATGCTCCACATGCGGGTTTCACATGCCACCAACTCCACATTCACAGGCAACTTCAGCGCCACAGCCGTTTTCAGATAGCCCTCAATGCAAAGGCTCTAGACGCAAATATTGGTGTGAGAGCTAATTCAATCAAGGAAGCACTGCATGTTGGTGAAGGGCATATTGAAGAAGGATCAGCCGAGTGGTTCTTGTGGGAGAACAACTCCATTTGGCTCACTAACTTCACACACCATCAGGCTTCCAAGCAGCTCTCAAGGAAACTCAGTTTTCACACTCTATGCTTAGTGCCCTTTGAGTGCATTATCTAGGAATGAACCTGGTAGAGCATCCCACACAAACGAATGCTCCACATGCGGGTTTCACATGCCACCAACTCCACATTCACAGGCAACTTCAGCGCCACAGCCGTTTTCAGATAGCCCCCAATGCAAAGGTTCTAGACGCGAATATTGGTGTGAGAGCTAATTCAATCAAGGAAACACTGCATGTTGGTGAAGGGCATATTGAAGAAGGATCAGCCGAGTGGTTCTTGTGGGAGAACAACTCCATTTGGCTCACTAACTTCACACACCATCAGGCTTCCAAGCAGCTCTCAAGGAAACTCAGTTTTCACACTCTATGCTTAGTGCCCTTTCAGTGCATTATCTAGGAATGAACCTGGTAGAGCATCCCACACAAACGAATGCTCCACATGCGGGTTTCACATGCCACCAACTCCACATTCACAGGCAACTTCAGCGCCACAGCCATTTTCAGATAGCCCCAATGCAAAGGCTCTAGACGCAAATATTGGTGTGAGAGCTAATTCAATCAAGGAAACACTGCATGTTGGTGAAGGGCATATTGAAGAAGGATCAGCCGAGTGGTTCTTGTGGGAGAACAACTCCATTTGGCTCACTAACTTCACACACCATCAGGCTTCCAAGCAGCTCTCAAGGAAACTCAGTTTTAACACTCTATGCTTAGTGCCCTTTGAGTGCATTATCTAGGAATGAACCTGGTAGAGCATCCCACACAAACGAATGCTCCACATGCGGGTTTCACATGCCACCAACTCCACATTCACAGGCAACTTCAGCGCCACAGCCGTTTTCAGATAGCCCTCAAAGCAAAGGCTCTAGACGCAAATATTGGTGTGAGAGCTAATTCAATCAAGGAAACACTGCATGTTGGTGAAGGGCATATTGAAGAAGGATCAGCCGAGTGGTTCTTGTGGGAGAACAACTCCATTTGGCTCACTAACTTCACACACCATCAGGCTTCCAAGCAGCTCTCAAGAAAACTCAGTTTTCACACTCTATGCTTAGTGCCCTTTGAGTGCATTATCTAGGAATGAACCTGGTAGAGCATCCCACACAAACGAATGCTCCACATGCGGGTTTCACATGCCACCAACTCCACATTCACAGGCAACTTCAGCGCCACAGCCGTTTTCAGATAGCCCTCAATGCAAAGGCTCTAGACGCAAATATTGGTGTGAGAGCTAATTCAATCAAGGAAACACTGCATGTTGGTGAAAGGCATATTGAAGAAGGATCAGCCGAGTGGTTCTTGTGGGAGAACAACTCCATTTGGCTCACTAACTTCACACACCATCAGGCTTCCAAGCAGCTCTCAAGGAAACTCAGTTTTCACACTCTATGCTTAGTGCCCTTTGAGTGCATTATCTAGGAATGAACCTGGTAGAGCATCCCACACAAACGAATGCTCCACATGCGGGTTTCACATGCCACCAACTCCACATTCACAGGCAACTTCAGCGCCACAGCCGTTTTTAGATAGCCCTCAATGCAAAGGCTCTAGACGCAAATATTGGTGTGAGAGCTAATTCAATCAAGGAAACACTGCATGTTGGTGAAGGGCATATTGAAGAAGGATCAGCCGAGTGGTTCTTGTTGGGAGAACAACTCCATTTGGCTCACTAACTTCACACACCATCAGGCTTCCAAGCAGCTCTCAAGGAAACTCAGTTTTCACACTCTATGCTTAGTGCCCTTTGTATGGCTAGGACTGAAATGAACCTGGTAGAGCATCCCACACAAACGAATGCTCCACATGCGGGTTTCACATGCCACCAACTCCACATTCACAGGCAACTTCAGCGCCACAGCCGTTTTCAGATAGCCCTCAATGCAAAGGCTCTAGACGCAAATATTGGTGTGAGAGCTAATTCAATCAAGGAAACACTGCATGTTGGTGAAGGGCATATTGAAGAAGGATCAGCCGAGTGGTTCTTGTGGGAGAACAACTCCATTTGGCTCACTAACTTCACACACCATCAGGCTTCCAAGCAGCTCTCAAGGAAACTCAGTTTTCACACTCTATGCTTAGTGCCCTTTGTATGGCTAGGACTGAAATGAACCTGGTAGAGCTTCCCACACAAACGAATGCTCCACATGCGGGTTTCACATGCCACCAACTCCACATTCACAGGCAACTTCAGCGCCACAGCCGTTTTCAGATAGCCCTCAATGCAAAGGCTCTAGACGCAAATATTGGTGTGAGAGCTAATTCAATCAAGGAAACACTGCATGTTGGTGAAGGGGATATTGAAGAAGGATCAGCCGAGTGGTTCTTGTGGGAGAACAACTCCATTTGGCTCACTAACTTCACACACCATCAGGCTTCCAAGCAGCTCTCAAGGAAACTCAGTTTTCACACTCTATGCTTAGTGCCCTTTGAGGCAATTATCTTGGAATGAACCTGGTAGAGCATCCCACACAAACGAATGCTCCACATGCGGGTTTCACATGCCACCAACTCCACATTCACAGGCAACTTCAGCGCCACAGCCGTTTTCAGATAGCCCTCAATGCAAAGGCTCTAGACGCAAATATTGGTGTGAGAGCTAATTCAATCAAGGAAACACTGCATGTTGGTGATGGGCATATTGAAGAAGGATCAGCCGAGTGGTTCTTGTGGGAGAACAACTCCATTTGGCTCACTAACTTCACACACCATCAGGCTTCCAAGCAGCTCTCAAGGAAACTCAGTTTTCACACTCTATGCTTAGTGCCCTTTGAGTGCATTATCTAGGAATGAACCTGGTAGAGCATCCCACACAAACGAATGCTCCACATGCGGGTTTCACATGCCACCAACTCCACATTCACAGGCAACTTCAGCGCCACAGCCGTTTTCAGATAGCCCTCAATGCAAAGGCTCTAGACGCAAATATTGGTGTGAGAGCTAATTCAATCAAGGAAACACTGCATGTTGGTGAAAGGCATATTGAAGAAGGATCAGCCGAGTGGTTCTTGTGGGAGAACAACTCCATTTGGCTCACTAACTTCACACACCATCAGGCTTCCAAGCAGCTCTCAAGGAAACTCAGTTTTCACACTCTATGCTTAGTGCCCTTTGAGTGCATTATCTAGGAATGAACCTGGTAGAGCATCCCACACAAACGAATGCTCCACATGCGGGTTTCACATGCCACCAACTCCACATTCACAGGCAACTTCAGCGCCACAGCCGTTTTTAGATAGCCCTCAATGCAAAGGCTCTAGACGCAAATATTGGTGTGAGAGCTAATTCAATCAAGGAAACACTGCATGTTGGTGAAGGGCATATTGAAGAAGGATCAGCCGAGTGGTTCTTGTTGGGAGAACAACTCCATTTGGCTCACTAACTTCACACACCATCAGGCTTCCAAGCAGCTCTCAAGGAAACTCAGTTTTCACACTCTATGCTTAGTGCCCTTTGTATGGCTAGGACTGAAATGAACCTGGTAGAGCATCCCACACAAACGAATGCTCCACATGCGGGTTTCACATGCCACCAACTCCACATTCACAGGCAACTTCAGCGCCACAGCCGTTTTCAGATAGCCCTCAATGCAAAGGCTCTAGACGCAAATATTGGTGTGAGAGCTAATTCAATCAAGGAAACACTGCATGTTGGTGAAGGGCATATTGAAGAAGGATCAGCCGAGTGGTTCTTGTGGGAGAACAACTCCATTTGGCTCACTAACTTCACACACCATCAGGCTTCCAAGCAGCTCTCAAGGAAACTCAGTTTTCACACTCTATGCTTAGTGCCCTTTGTATGGCTAGGACTGAAATGAACCTGGTAGAGCATCCCACACAAACGAATGCTCCACATGCGGGTTTCACATGCCACCAACTCCACATTCACAGGCAACTTCAGCGCCACAGCCGTTTTCAGATAGCCCTCAATGCAAAGGCTCTAGACGCAAATATTGGTGTGAGAGCTAATTCAATCAAGGAAACACTGCATGTTGGTGAAGGGGATATTGAAGAAGGATCAGCCGATTGGTTCTTGTGGGAGAACAACTCCATTTGGCTCACTAACTTCACACACCATCAGGCTTCCAAGCAGCTCTCAAGGAAACTCAGTTTTCACACTCTATGCTTAGTGCCCTTTGAGGCAATTATCTTGGAATGAACCTGGTAGAGCATCCCACACAAACGAATGCTCCACATGCGGGTTTCACATGCCACCAACTCCACATTCACAGGCAACTTCAGCGCCACAGCCGTTTTCAGATAGCCCTCAATGCAAAGGCTCTAGACGCAAATATTGGTGTGAGAGCTAATTCAATCAAGGAAACACTGCATGTTGGTGATGGGCATATTGAAGAAGGATCAGCCGAGTGGTTCTTGTGGGAGAACAACTCCATTTGGCTCACTAACTTCACACACCATCAGGCTTCCAAGCAGCTCTCAAGGAAACTCAGTTTTCACACTCTATGCTTAGTGCCCTTTGAGTGCATTATCTAGGAATGAACCTGGTAGAGCATCCCACACAAACGAATGCTCCACATGCGGGTTTCACATGCCACCAACTCCACATTCACAGGCAACTTCAGCGCCACAACCGTTTTCAGATAGCCCTCAAAGCAAAGGCTCTAGACGCAAATATTGGTGTGAGAGCTAATTCAATCAAGGAAACACTGCATGTTGGTGAAGGGCATATTGAAGAAGGATCAGCCGAGTGGTTCTTGTGGGAGAACAACTCCATTTGGCTCACTAACTTCACACACCATCAGGCTTCCAAGCAGCTCTCAAGGAAACTCAGTTTTCACACTCTATGCTTAGTGCCCTTTGAGTGCATTATCTAGGAATGAACCTGGTAGAGCATCCCACACAAACGAATGCTCCACATGCGGTTTCACATGCCACCAACTCCACATTCACAGGCAACTTCAGCGCCACAGCCGTTTTCAGATAGCCCCCAATGCAAAGGTTCTAGACGCAAATATTGGTGTGAGAGCTAATTCAATCAAGGAAACACTGCATGTTGGTGAAGGGCATATTGAAGAAGGATCAGCCGAGTGGTTCTTGTGGGAGAACAACTCCATTTGGCTCACTAACTTCACACACCATCAGGCTTCCAAGCAGCTCTCAAGGAAACTCAGTTTTCACACTCTATGCTTAGTGCCCTTTGAGTGCATTATCTAGGAATGAACCTGGTAGAGCATCCCACACAAACGAATGCTCCACATGCGGGTTTCACATGCCACCAACTCCACATTCACAGGCAACTTCAGCGCCACAGCCGTTTTCAGATAGCCCTCAAAGCAAAGGCTCTAGACGCAAATATTGGTGTGAGAGCTAATTCAATCAAGGAAACACTGCATGTTGGTGAAGGGCATATTGAAGAAGGATCAGCCGAGTGGTTCTTGTGGGAGAACAACTCCATTTGGCTCACTAACTTCACACACCATCAGGCTTCCAAGCAGCTCTCAAGGAAACTCAGTTTTCACACTCTATGATTAGTGCCCTTTGAGTGCATTATCTAGGAATGAACCTGGTAGAGCATCCCACACAAACGAATGCTCCACATGCGGGTTTCACATGCCACCAACTCCACATTCACAGGCAACTTCAGCGCTACAGCCGTTTTCAGATAGCCCTCAATGCAAAGGCTCTAGACGCAAATATTGGTGTGAGAGCTAATTCAATCAAGGAAACACTGCATGTTGGTGAAAGGCATATTGAAGAAGGATCAGCCGAGTGGTTCTTGTGGGAGAACAACTCCATTTGGCTCACTAACTTCACACACCATCAGGCTTCCAAGCAGCTCTCAAGGAAACTCAGTTTTCACACTCTATGCTTAGTGCCCTTTGAGTGCATTATCTAGGAATGAACCTGGTAGAGCATCCCACACAAACGAATGCTCCACATGCGGGTTTCACATGCCACCAACTCCACATTCACAGGCAACTTCAGCGCCACAGCCGTTTTCAGATAGCCCTCAATGCAAAGGCTCTAGACGCAAATATTGGTGTGAGAGCTAATTCAATCAAGGAAACACTGCATGTTGGTGAAGGGGATATTGAAGAAGGATCAGCCGAGTGGTTCTTGTGGGAGAACAACTCCATTTGGCTCACTAACTTCACACACCATCAGGCTTCCAAGCAGCTCTCAAGGAAACTCAGTTTTCACACTCTATGCTTAGTGCCCTTTGAGGCAATTATCTTGGAATGAACCTGGTAGAGCATCCCACACAAACGAATGCTCCACATGCGGGTTTCACATGCCACCAACTCCACATTCACAGGCAACTTCAGCGCCACAGCCGTTTTCAGATAGCCCTCAATGCAAAGGCTCTAGACGCAAATATTGGTGTGAGAGCTAATTCAATCAAGGAAACACTGCATGTTGGTGATGGGCATATTGAAGAAGGATCAGCCGAGTGGTTCTTGTGGGAGAACAACTCCATTTGGCTCACTAACTTCACACACCATCAGGCTTCCAAGCAGCTCTCAAGGAAACTCAGTTTTCACACTCTATGCTTAGTGCCCTTTGAGTGCATTATCTAGGAATGAACCTGGTAGAGCATCCCACACAAACGAATGCTCCACATGCGGGTTTCACATGCCACCAACTCCACATTCACAGGCAACTTCAGCGCCACAGCCATTTTCAGATAGCCCTCAATGCAAAGGCTCTAGACGCAAATATTGGTGTGAGAGCTAATTCAATCAAGGAAACACTGCATCTTGGTGAAGGGCATATTGAAGAAGGATCAGCCGAGTGGTTCTTGTGGGATAACAACTCCATTTGGCTCACTAACTTCACACACCATCAGGCTTCCAAGCAGCTCTCAAGGAAACTCAGTTTTCACACTCTATGCTTAGTGCTCTTTGTGTGCCTAGGACTGAAATGAAGCTTGGTGAGCATCCCACACAAACGAATGCTCCACATGCGGGTTTCACATGCCACCAACTCCACATTCACAGGCAACTTCAGCGCCACAGCCGTTTTCAGATAGCCCTCAATGCAAAGGCTCTAGACGCAAATATTGGTGTGAGAGCTAATTCAATCAAGGAAACACTGCATGTTGGTGAAGGGCATATTGAAGAAGGATCAGCCGAGTGGTTCTTGTGGGAGAACAACTCCATTTGGCTCACTAACTTCACACACCATCAGGCTTCCAAGCAGCTCTCAAGGAAACTCAGTTTTCACACTCTATGCTTAGTGCCCTTTGAGTGCATTATCTAGGAATGAACCTGGTAGAGCATCCCACACAAACGAATGCTCCACATGCGGGTTTCACATGCCACCAACTCCACATTCACAGGCAACTTCAGCGCCACAACCGTTTTCAGATAGCCCTCAAAGCAAAGGCTCTAGACGCAAATATTGGTGTGAGAGCTAATTCAATCAAGGAAACACTGCATGTTGGTGAAGGGCATATTGAAGAAGGATTAGCCGAGTGGTTCTTGTGGGAGAACAACTCCATTTGGCTCACTAACTTCACACACCATCAGGCTTCCAAGCAGCTCTCAAGGAAACTCAGTTTTCACACTCTATGCTTAGTGCCCTTTGAGTGCATTATCTAGGAATGAACCTGGTAGAGCATCCCACACAAACGAATGCTCCACATGCGGTTTCACATGCCACCAACTCCACATTCACAGGCAACTTCAGCGCCACAGCCGTTTTCAGATAGCCCCCAATGCAAAGGTTCTAGACGCAAATATTGGTGTGAGAGCTAATTCAATCAAGGAAACACTGCATGTTGGTGAAGGGGATATTGAAGAAGGATCAGCCGAGTGGTTCTTGTGGGAGAACAACTCCATTTGGCTCACTAACTTCACACACCATCAGGCTTCCAAGCAGCTCTCAAGGAAACTCAGTTTTCACACTCTATGCTTAGTGCCCTTTGAGTGCATTATCTAGGAATGAACCTGGTAGAGCATCTCACACAAACGAATGCTCCACATGCGGGTTTCACATGCCACCAACTCCACATTCACAGGCAACTTCAGCGCCACAGCCGTTTTCAGATAGCCCTCAAAGCAAAGGCTCTAGACGCAAATATTGGTGTGAGAGCTAATTCAATCAAGGAAACACTGCATGTTGGTGAAGGGCATATTGAAGAAGGATCAGCCGAGTGGTTCTTGTGGGAGAACAACTCCATTTGGCTCACTAACTTCACACACCATCAGGCTTCCAAGCAGCTCTCAAGGAAACTCAGTTTTCACACTCTATGCTTAGTGCCCTTTGAGTGCATTATCTAGGAATGAACCTGGTAGAGCATCCCACACAAACGAATGCTCCACATGCGGGTTTCACATGCCACCAACTCCACATTCACAGGCAACTTCAGCGCCACAGCCGTTTTCAGATAGCCCTCAATGCAAAGGCTCTAGACGCAAATATTGGTGTGAGAGCTAATTCAATCAAGGAAACACTGCATGTTGGTGAAAGGCATATTGAAGAAGGATCAGCCGAGTGGTTCTTGTGGGAGAACAACTCCATTTGGCTCACTAACTTCACACACCATCAGGCTTCCAAGCAGCTCTCAAGGAAACTCAGTTTTCACACTCTATGCTTAGTGCCCTTTGAGTGCATTATCTAGGAATGAACCTGGTAGAGCATCCCACACAAACGAATGCTCCACATGCGGGTTTCACATGCCACCAACTCCACATTCACAGGCAACTTCAGCGCCACAGCCGTTTTTAGATAGCCCTGAATGCAAAGGCTCTAGACGCAAATATTGGTGTGAGAGCTAATTCAATCAAGGAAACACTGCATGTTGGTGAAGGGCATATTGAAGAAGGATCAGCCGAGTGGTTCTTGTTGGGAGAACAACTCCATTTGGCTCACTAACTTCACACACCATCAGGCTTCCAAGCAGCTCTCAAGGAAACTCAGTTTTCACACTCTATGCTTAGTGCCCTTTGTATGGCTAGGACTGAAATGAACCTGGTAGAGCATCCCACACAAACGAATGCTCCACATGCGGGTTTCACATGCCACCAACTCCACATTCACAGGCAACTTCAGCGCCACAGCCGTTTTCAGATAGCCCTCAATGCAAAGGCTCTAGACGCAAATATTGGTGTGAGAGCTAATTCAATCAAGGAAACACTGCATGTTGGTGAAGGGGATATTGAAGAAGGATCAGCCGAGTGGTTCTTGTGGGAGAACAACTCCATTTGGCTCACTAACTTCACACACCATCAGGCTTCCAAGCAGCTCTCAAGGAAACTCAGTTTTCACACTCTATGCTTAGTGCCCTTTGAGGCAATTATCTTGGAATGAACCTGGTAGAGCATCCCACACAAACGAATGCTCCACATGCGGGTTTCACATGCCACCAACTCCACATTCACAGGCAACTTCAGCGCCACAGCCGTTTTCAGATAGCCCTCAATGCAAAGGCTCTAGACGCAAATATTGGTGTGAGAGCTAATTCAATCAAGGAAACACTGCATGTTGGTGATGGGCATATTGAAGAAGGATCAGCCGAGTGGTTCTTGTGGGAGAACAACTCCATTTGGCTCACTAACTTCACACACCATCAGGCTTCCAAGCAGCTCTCAAGGAAACTCAGTTTTCACACTCTATGCTTAGTGCCCTTTGAGTGCATTATCTAGGAATGAACCTGGTAGAGCATCCCACACAAACGAATGCTCCACATGCGGGTTTCACATGCCACCAACTCCACATTCACAGGCAACTTCAGCGCCACAGCCATTTTCAGATAGCCCTCAATGCAAAGGCTCTAGACGCAAATATTGGTGTGAGAGCTAATTCAATCAAGGAAACACTGCATCTTGTTGAAGGGCATATTGAAGAAGGATCAGCCGAGTGGTTCTTGTGGGATAACAACTCCATTTGGCTCACTAACTTCACACACCATCAGGCTTCCAAGCAGCTCTCAAGGAAACTCAGTTTTCACACTCTATGCTTAGTGCTCTTTGTGTGCCTAGGACTGAAATGAAGCTTGGTGAGCATCCCACACAAACGAATGCTCCACATGCGGGTTTCACATGCCACCAACTCCACATTCACAGGCAACTTCAGCGCCACAGCCGTTTTCAGATAGCCCTCAATGCAAAGGCTCTAGACGCAAATATTGGTGTGAGAGCTAATTCAATCAAGGAAACACTGCATGTTGGTGAAGGGCATATTGAAGAAGGATCAGCCGAGTGGTTCTTGTGGGAGAACAACTCCATTTGGCTCACTAACTTCACACACCATCAGGCTTCCAAGCAGCTCTCAAGGAAACTCAGTTTTCACACTCTATGCTTAGTGCCCTTTGAGTGCATTATCTAGGAATGAACCTGGTAGAGCATCCCACACAAATGAATGCTCCACATGCGGGTTTCACATGCCACCAACTCCACATTCACAGGCAACTTCAGCGCCACAGCCGTTTTCAGATAGCCCTCAATGCAAAGGCTCTAGACGCAAATATTGGTGTGAGAGCTAATTCAATCAAGGAAACACTGCATGTTGGTGATGGGCATATTGAAGAAGGATCAGCCGAGTGGTTCTTGTGGGAGAACAACTCCATTTGGCTCACTAACTTCACACACCATCAGGCTTCCAAGCAGCTCTCAAGGAAACTCAGTTTTCACACTCTATGCTTAGTGCCCTTTGTATGCCTAGGACTGAAATGAAGCTTGGTCAGCATCCCACACAAACGAATGCTCCACATGCGGGTTTCACATGCCACCAACTCCACATTCACAGGCAACTTCAGCGCCACAGCCGTTTTCAGATAGCCCTCAATGCAAAGGCTCTAGACGCAAATATTGGTGTGAGAGCTAATTCAATCAAGGAAACACTGCATGTTGGTGAAGGGCATATTGAAGAAGGATCAGCCGAGTGGTTCTTGTGGGAGAACAACTCCATTTGGCTCACTAACTTCACACACCATCAGGCTTCCAAGCAGCTCTCAAGGAAACTCAGTTTTCACACTCTATGCTTAGTGCCCTTTGAGTGCATTATCTAGGAATGAACCTGGTAGAGCATCCCACACCAACGAATGCTCCACATGCGGGTTTCACATGCCACCAACTCCACATTCACAGGCAACTTCAGCGCCACAGCCATTTTCAGATAGCCCCCAATGCAAAGGCTCTAGACGCAAATATTGGTGTGAGAGCTAATTCAATCAAGGAAACACTGCATGTTGGTGAAGGGCATATTGAAGAAGGATCAGCCGAGTGGTTCTTGTGGGAGAACAACTCCATTTGGCTCACTAACTTCACACACCATCAGGCTTCCAAGCAGCTCTCAAGGAAACTCAGTTTTCACACTCTATGCTTAGTGCCCTTTGAGTGCATCATCTAGGAATGAACCTG
This sequence comes from Ochotona princeps, assembly GCF_030435755.1. Taxonomy (NCBI): domain Eukaryota; kingdom Metazoa; phylum Chordata; class Mammalia; order Lagomorpha; family Ochotonidae; genus Ochotona; species Ochotona princeps. The sequence goes on along the minus strand of NW_026696948.1, from coordinate 26,210 downwards.
GTAGAGCATCCCACACAAACGAATGCTCCACATGCGAGTTTCACATGCCACCAACTCCACATTCACAGGCAACTTCAGCGCCACAGCCGTTTTTAGATAGCCCTCAATGCAAAGGCTCTAGACACAAATATTGGTGTGAGAGCTAATTCAATCAAGGAAACACTGCATGTTGGTGAAGGGCATATTGAAGAAGGATCAGCCGAGTGGTTCTTGTTGGGAGAACAACTCCATTTGGCTCACTAACTTCACACACCATCAGGCTTCCAAGCAGCTCTCAAGGAAACTCAGTTTTCACACTCTATGCTTAGTGCCCTTTGTATGGCTAGGACTGAAATGAACCTGGTAGAGCATCCCACACAAACGAATGCTCCACATGCGGGTTTCACATGCCACCAACTCCACATTCACAGGCAACTTCAGCGCCACAGCCGTTTTCAGATAGCCCTCAATGCAAAGGCTCTAGACGCAAATATTGGTGTGAGAGCTAATTCAATCAAGGAAACACTGCATGTTGGTGAAGGGCATATTGAAGAAGGATCAGCCGAGTGGTTCTTGTGGGAGAACAACTCCATTTGGCTCACTAACTTCACACACCATCAGGCTTCCAAGCAGCTCTCAAGGAAACTCAGTTTTCACACTCTATGCTTAGTGCCCTTTGAGTGCATTATCTAGGAATGAACCTGGTAGAGCATCCCACACAAACGAATGCTCCACATGCGGGTTTCACATGCCACCAACTCCACATTCACAGGCAACTTCAGCGCCACAGCCGTTTTCAGATAGCCCTCAATGCAAAGGCTCTAGACGCAAATATTGGTGTGAGAGCTAATTCAATCAAGGAAACACTGCATGTTGGTGATGGGCATATTGAAGAAGGATCAGCCGAGTGGTTCTTGTGGGAGAACAACTCCATTTGGCTCACTAACTTCACACACCATCAGGCTTCCAAGCAGCTCTCAAGGAAACTCAGTTTTCACACTCTATGCTTAGTGCCCTTTGAGTGCATTATCTAGGAATGAACCTGGTAGAGCATCCCACACAAACGAATGCTCCACATGCGGGTTTCACATGCCACCAACTCCACATTCACAGGCAACTTCAGCGCCACAGCCATTTTCAGATAGCCCTCAATGCAAAGGCTCTAGACGCAAATATTGGTGTGAGAGCTAATTCAATCAAGGAAACACTGCATCTTGGTGAAGGGCATATTGAAGAAGGATCAGCCGAGTGGTTCTTGTGGGATAACAACTCCATTTGGCTCACTAACTTCACACACCATCAGGCTTCCAAGCAGCTCTCAAGGAAACTCAGTTTTCACACTCTATGCTTAGTGCTCTTTGTGTGCCTAGGACTGAAATGAAGCTTGGTGAGCATCCCACACAAACGAATGCTCCACATGCGGGTTTCACATGCCACCAACTCCACATTCACAGGCAACTTCAGCGCCACAGCCGTTTTCAGATAGCCCTCAATGCAAAGGCTCTAGACGCAAATATTGGTGTGAGAGCTAATTCAATCAAGGAAACACTGCATGTTGGTGAAGGGCATATTGAAGAAGGATCAGCCGAGTGGTTCTTGTGGGAGAACAACTCCATTTGGCTCACTAACTTCACACACATTCAGGCTTCCAAGCAGCTCTCAAGGAAACTCAGTTTTCACACTCTATGCTTAGTGCCCTTTGAGTGCATTATCTAGGAATGAACCTGGTAGAGCATCCCACACAAACGAATGCTCCACATGCGGGTTTCACATGCCACCAACTCCACATTCACAGGCAACTTCAGCGCCACAGCCGTTTTCAGATAGCTCTCAATGCAAAGGCTCTAGACGCAAATATTGGTGTGAGAGCTAATTCAATCAAGGAAACACTGCATGTTGGTGAAGGGGATATTGAAGAAGGATCAGCCGAGTGGTTCTTGTGGGAGAACAACTCCATTTGGCTCACTAACTTCACACACCATCAGGCTTCCAAGCAGCTCTCAAGGAAACTCAGTTTTCACACTCTATGCTTAGTGCCCTTTGAGGCAATTATCTAGCAATGAACCTGGTAGAGCATCCCACACAAACGAATGCTCCACATGCGGGTTTCACATGCCACCAACTCCACATTCACAGGCAACTTCAGCGCCACAGCCGTTTTCAGATAGCCCTCAATGCAAAGGCTCTAGACGCAAATATTGGTGTGAGAGCTAATTCAATCAAGGAAACACTGCATGTTGGTGATGGGCATATTGAAGAAGGATCAGCCGAGTGGTTCCTGTGGGAGAACAACTCCATTTGGCTCACTAACTTCACACACCATCAGGCTTCCAAGCAGCTCTCAAGGAAACTCAGTTTTCACACTCTATGCTTAGTGCCCTTTGAGTGCATTATCTAGGAATGAACCTGGTAGAGCATCCCACACAAACGGATGCTCCACATGCGGGTTTCACATGCCACCAACTCCACATTCACAGGCAACTTCAGCGCCACAGCCATTTTCAGATAGCCCTCAATGCAAAGGCTCTAGACGCAAATATTGGTGTGAGAGCTAATTCAATCAAGGAAACACTGCATGTTGGTGAAGGGCATATTGAAGAAGGATCAGCCGAGTGGTTCTTGTGGGAGAACAACTCCATTTGGCTCACTAACTTCACACACCATCAGGCTTCCAAGCAGCTCTCAAGGAAACTCAGTTTTCACACTCTATGCTTAGTGCTCTTTGTGTGCCTAGGACTGAAATGAAGCTTGGTGAGCATCCCACACAAACGAATGCTCCACATGCGGGTTTCACATGCCACCAACTCCACATTCACAGGCAACTTCAGCGCCACAGCCGTTTTCAGATAGCCCTCAATGCAAAGGCTCTAGACGCAAATATTGGTGTGAGAGCTAATTCAATCAAGGAAACACTGCATGTTGGTGAAGGGGATATTGAAGAAGGATCAGCCGAGTGGTTCTTGTGGGAGAACAACTCCATTTGGCTCACTAACTTCACACACCATCAGGCTTCCAAGCAGCTCTCAAGGAAACTCAGTTTTCACACTCTATGCTTAGTGACCTTTGAGTGCATTATCTAGGAATGAACCTGGTAGAGCATCCCACACAAACGAATGCTCCACATGCGGGTTTCACATGCCACCAACTCCACATTCACAGGCAACTTCAGCGCCACAGCAATTTTCAGATAGCCCTCAATGCAAAGGCTCTAGAAGCAAATATTGGTGTGAGAGCTAATTCAATCAAGGAAACACTGCATCTTGGTGAAGGGCATATTGAAGAAGGATCAGCCGAGTGGTTCTTGTGGGAGAACAACTCCATTTGGCTCACTAACTTCACACACCATCAGGCTTCCAAGCAGCTCTCAAGGAAACTCAGTTTTCACACTCTATGCTTAGTGCTCTTTGTGTGCCTAGGACTGAAATGAAGCTTGGTGAGCATCCCACACAAACGAATGCTCCACATGCGGGTTTCACATGCCACCAACTCCACATTCACAGGCAACTTCAGCGCCACAGCCGTTTTCAGATAGCCCTCAATGCAAAGGCTCTAGACACAAATATTGGTGTGAGAGCTAATTCAATCAAGGAAACACTGCATGTTGGTGAAGGGCATATTGAAGAAGGATCAGCCGAGTGGTTCTTGTGGGAGAACAACTCCATTTGGCTCACTAACTTCACACACCATCAGGCTTCCAAGCAGCTCTCAAGGAAACTCAGTTTTCACACTCTATGCTTAGTGCCCTTTGAGTGCATTATCTAGGAATGAACCTGCTAGAGCATCCCACACAAACGAATGCTCCACATGCGGGTTTCACATGCCACCAACTCCACATTCACAGGCAACTTCAGCGCCACAGCCGTTTTCAGATAGCCCTCAAAGCAAAGGCTCTAGACGCAAATATTGGTGTGAGAGCTAATTCAATCAAGGAAACACTGCATGTTGGTGAAGGGCATATTGAAGAAGGATCAGCCGAGTGGTTCTTGTGGGAGAACAACTCCATTTGGCTCACTAACTTCACACACCATCAGCCTTCCAAGCAGCTCTCAAGGAAACTCAGTTTTCACACTCTATGCTTAGTGCCCTTTGAGTGCATTATCTAGGAATGAACCTGGTAGAGCATCCCACACAAACGAATGCTCCACATGCGGGTTTCACATGCCACCAACTCCACATTCACAGGCAACTTCAGCGCCACAGCCATTTTCAGATAGCCCTCAATGCAAAGGCTCTAGACGCAAATATTGGTGTGAGAGCTAATTCAATCAAGGAAACACTGCATCTTGGTGAAGGGCATATTGAAGAAGGATCAGCCGAGTGGTTCTTGTGGGAGAACAACTCCATTTGGCTCACTAACTTCACACACCATCAGGCTTCCAAGCAGCTCTCAAGGAAACTCAGTTTTCACACTCTATGCTTAGTGCTCTTTGTGTGCCTAGGACTGAAATGAAGCTTGGTGAGCATCCCAAACAAACGAATGCTCCACATGCGGGTTTCACATGCCACCAACTCCACATTCACAGGCAACTTAAGCGCCACAGCCGTTTTCAGATAGCCCTCAATGCAAAGGCTCTAGATGCAAATATTGGTGTGAGAGTTAATTCAATCAAGGAAACACTGCATGTTGGTGAAGGGCATATTGAAGAAGGATCAGCCGAGTGGTTCTTGTGGGAGAACAACTCCATTTGGCTCACTAACTTCACACACCATCAGGCTTCCAAGCAGCTCTCAAGGAAACTCAGTTTTCAAACTCTATGCTTAGTGCCCTTTGAGTGCATTATCTAGGAATGAACCTGGTAGAGCATCCCACACAAACGAATGCTCCACATGCGGGTTTCACATGCCACCAACTCCACATTCACAGGCAACTTCAGCGCCACAGCCGTTTTCAGATAGCCCTCAATGCAAAGGCTCTAGACGCAAATATTGGTGTGAGAGCTAATTCAATCAAGGAAACACTGCATGTTGGTGATGGGCATATTGAAGAAGGATCAGCCGAGTGGTTCCTGTGGGAGAACAACTCCATTTGGCTCACTAACTTCACACACCATCAGGCTTCCAAGCAGCTCTCAAGGAAACTCAGTTTTCACACTCTATGCTTAGTGCCCTTTGAGTGCATTATCTAGGAATGAACCTGGTAGAGCATCCCACACAAACGGATGCTCCACATGCGGGTTTCACATGCCACCAACTCCACATTCACAGGCAACTTCAGCGCCACAGCCATTTTCAGATAGCCCTCAATGCAAAGGCTCTAGACGCAAATATTGGTGTGAGAGCTAATTCAATCAAGGAAACACTGCATGTTGGTGAAGGGCATATTGAAGAAGGATCAGCCGAGTGGTTCTTGTGGGAGAACAACTCCATTTGGCTCACTAACTTCACACACCATCAGGCTTCCAAGCAGCTCTCAAGGAAACTCAGTTTTCACACTCTATGCTTAGTGCTCTTTGTGTGCCTAGGACTGAAATGAAGCTTGGTGAGCATCCCACACAAACGAATGCTCCACATGCGGGTTTCACATGCCACCAACTCCACATTCACAGGCAACTTCAGCGCCACAGCCGTTTTCAGATAGCCCTCAATGCAAAGGCTCTAGACGCAAATATTGGTGTGAGAGCTAATTCAATCAAGGAAACACTGCATGTTGGTGAAGGGGATATTGAAGAAGGATCAGCCGAGTGGTTCTTGTGGGAGAACAACTCCATTTGGCTCACTAACTTCACACACCATCAGGCTTCCAAGCAGCTCTCAAGGAAACTCAGTTTTCACACTCTATGCTTAGTGCCCTTTGAGTGCATTATCTAGGAATGAACCTGGTAGAGCATCCCACACAAACGAATGCTCCACATGCGGGTTTCACATGCCACCAACTCCACATTCACAGGCAACTTCAGCGCCACAGCAATTTTCAGATAGCCCTCAATGCAAAGGCTCTAGAAGCAAATATTGGTGTGAGAGCTAATTCAATCAAGGAAACACTGCATCTTGGTGAAGGGCATATTGAAGAAGGATCAGCCGAGTGGTTCTTGTGGGAGAACAACTCCATTTGGCTCACTAACTTCACACACCATCAGGCTTCCAAGCAGCTCTCAAGGAAACTCAGTTTTCACACTCTATGCTTAGTGCTCTTTGTGTGCCTAGGACTGAAATGAAGCTTGGTGAGCATCCCACACAAACGAATGCTCCACATGCGGGTTTCACATGCCACCAACTCCACATTCACAGGCAACTTCAGCGCCACAGCCGTTTTCAGATAGCCCTCAATGCAAAGGCTCTAGACACAAATATTGGTGTGAGAGCTAATTCAATCAAGGAAACACTGCATGTTGGTGAAGGGCATATTGAAGAAGGATCAGCCGAGTGGTTCTTGTGGGAGAACAACTCCATTTGGCTCACTAACTTCACACACCATCAGGCTTCCAAGCAGCTCTCAAGGAAACTCAGTTTTCACACTCTATGCTTAGTGCCCTTTGAGTGCATTATCTAGGAATGAACCTGCTAGAGCATCCCACACAAACGAATGCTCCACATGCGGGTTTCACATGCCACCAACTCCACATTCACAGGCAACTTCAGCGCCACAGCCGTTTTCAGATAGCCCTCAAAGCAAAGGCTCTAGACGCAAATATTGGTGTGAGAGCTAATTCAATCAAGGAAACACTGCATGTTGGTGAAGGGCATATTGAAGAAGGATCAGCCGAGTGGTTCTTGTGGGAGAACAACTCCATTTGGCTCACTAACTTCACACACCATCAGCCTTCCAAGCAGCTCTCAAGGAAACTCAGTTTTCACACTCTATGCTTAGTGCCCTTTGAGTGCATTATCTAGGAATGAACCTGGTAGAGCATCCCACACAAACGAATGCTCCACATGCGGGTTTCACATGCCACCAACTCCACATTCACAGGCAACTTCAGCGCCACAGCCATTTTCAGATAGCCCTCAATGCAAAGGCTCTAGACGCAAATATTGGTGTGAGAGCTAATTCAATCAAGGAAACACTGCATCTTGGTGAAGGGCATATTGAAGAAGGATCAGCCGAGTGGTTCTTGTGGGAGAACAACTCCATTTGGCTCACTAACTTCACACACCATCAGGCTTCCAAGCAGCTCTCAAGGAAACTCAGTTTTCACACTCTATGCTTAGTGCTCTTTGTGTGCCTAGGACTGAAATGAAGCTTGGTGAGCATCCCAAACAAACGAATGCTCCACATGCGGGTTTCACATGCCACCAACTCCACATTCACAGGCAACTTCAGCGCCACAGCCGTTTTCAGATAGCCCTCAATGCAAAGGCTCTAGATGCAAATATTGGTGTGAGAGTTAATTCAATCAAGGAAACACTGCATGTTGGTGAAGGGCATATTGAAGAAGGATCAGCCGAGTGGTTCTTGTGGGAGAACAACTCCATTTGGCTCACTAACTTCACACACCATCAGGCTTCCAAGCAGCTCTCAAGGAAACTCAGTTTTCAAACTCTATGCTTAGTGCCCTTTGAGTGCATTATCTAGGAATGAACCTGGTAGAGCATCCCACACAAACGAATGCTCCACATGCGGGTTTCACATGCCACCAACTCCACATTCACAGGCAACTTCAGCGCCACAGCCATTTTCAGATAGCCCCCAATGCAAAGGCTCTAGACGCAAATATTGGTGTGAGAGCTAATTCAATCAAGGAAACACTGCATGTTGGTGAAGGGCATATTGAAGAAGGATCAGCCGAGTGGTTCTTGTGGGAGAACAACTCCATTTGGCTGACTAACTTCACACACCATCAGGCTTCCAAGCAGCTCTCAAGGAAACTCAGTTTTCACACTCTATGCATAGTGCCCTTTGTATGGCTAGGACTGAAATGAACCTGGTAGAGCATCCCACACAAACGAATGCTCCACATGCGGGTTTCACATGCCACCAACTCCACATTCACAGGCAACTTCAGCGCCACAGCCGTTTTCAGATAGCCCTCAATGCAAAGGCTCTAGACGCAAATATTGGTGTGAGAGCTAATTCAATCAAGGAAACACTGCATGTTGGTGAAGGGCATATTGAAGAAGGATCAGCCGAGTGGTTCTTGTGGGAGAACAACTCCATTTGGCTCACTAACTTCACACACCATCAGGCTTCCAAGCAGCTCTCAAGGAAACTCAGTTTTCACACTCTATGCTTAGTGCTCTTTGAGTGCATTATCTAGGAATGAACCTGGTAGAGCATCCCACACAAACGAATGCTCCACATGCGGGTTTCACATGCCACCAACTCCACATTCACAGGCAACTTCAGCGCCACAGCCATTTTCAGATAGCCCCCAATGCAAAGGCTCTAGACGCAAATATTGGTGTGAGAGCTAATTCAATCAAGGAAACACTGCATGTTGGTGAAGGGCATATTGAAGAAGGATCAGCCGAGTGGTTCTTGTGGGAGAACAACTCCATTTGGCTCACTAACTTCACACACCATCAGGCTTCCAAGCAGCTCTCAAGGAAACTCAGTTTTCACACTCTATGCTTAGTGCCCTTTGAGAGCATTATCTAGGAATGAACCTGGTAGAGCATCGCACACAAACGAATGCTCCACATGCGGGTTTCACATGCCACCAACTCCACATTCACAGGCAACTTCAGCGCCACAGCCGTTTTCAGATAGCCCTCAATGCAAAGGCTCTAGACGCAAATATTGGTGTGAGAGCTAATTCAATCAAGGAAACACTGCATGTTGGTGAAGGGCATATTGAAGAAGGATCAGCCGAGTGGTTCTTGTGGGAGAACAACTCCATTTGGCTCACTAACTTCACACACCATCAGGCTTCCAAGCAGCTCTCAAGGAAACTCAGTTTTCACACTCTATGCTTAGTGCCCTTTGAGTGCATTATCTAGGAATGAACCTGGTAGAGCATCCCACACAAACGAATGCTCCACATGCGGGTTTCACATGCCACCAACTCCACATTCACAGGCAACTTCAGCGCCACAGCCGTTTTCAGATAGCCCCCAATGCAAAGGCTCTAGACGCAAATATTGGTGTGAGAGCTAATTCAATCAAGGAAACACTGCATGTTGGTGAAGGGGATATTGAAGAAGGATCAGCCGAGTGGTTCTTGTGGGAGAACAACTCCATTTGGCTCACTAACTTCACACACCATCAGGCTTCCAAGCAGCTCTCAAGGAAACTCAGTTTTCACACTCTATGCTTAGTTTCCTTTGAGTGCATTATCTAGGAATGAACCTGGTAGAGCATCCCACACAAACGAATGCTCCACATGCGGGTTTCACATGCCACCAACTCCACATTCACAGGCAACTTCAGCGCCACAGCCATTTTCAGATAGCCCCAATGCAAAGGCTCTAACGCAAATATTGGTGTGAGAGCTAATTCAATCAAGGAAACACTGCATGTTGGTGAAGGGCATATTGAAGAAGGATCAGCCGAGTGGTTCTTGTGGGAGAACAACTCCATTTGGCTCACTAACTTCACACACCATCAGGCTTCCAAGCAGCTCTCAAGGAAACTCAGTTTTCACACTCTATGCTTAGTGAACTTTGTATGGCTAGGACTGAAATGAACCTGGTAGAGCATCCCACACAAACGAATGCTCCACATGCGGGTTTCACATGCCACCAACTCCACATTCACAGGCAACTTCAGCGCCACAGCCGTTTTCAGATAGCCCTCAATGCAAAGGCTCTAGACGCAAATATTGGTGTGAGAGCTAATTCAATCAAGGAAACACTGCATCTTGGTGAAGGGCATATTGAAGAAGGATCAGCCGAGTGGTTCTTGTGGGAGAACAACTCCATTTGGCTCACTAACTTCACACACCATCAGGCTTCCAAGCAGCTCTCAAGGAAACTCAGTTTTCACACTCTATGCTTAGTGCCCTTTGTATGGCTAGGACTGAAATGAACCTGGTAGAGCATCCCACACAAACGAATGCTCCACATGCGGGTTTCACATGCCACCAACTCCACATTCACAGGCAACTTCAGCGCCACAGCCGTTTTCAGATAGCCCTCAATGCAAAGGCTCTAGATGCAAATATTGGTGTGAGAGCTAATTCAATCAAGGAAACACTGCCTGTTGGTGAAGGGCATATTGAAGAAGGATCAGCCGAGTGGTTCTTGTGGGAGAACAACTCCATTTGGCTCACTAACTTCACACACCATCAGGCTTCCAAGCAGCTCTCAAGGAAACTCAGTTTTCACACTCTATGCTTAGTGCCCTTTGAGTGCATTATCTAGGAATGAACCTGGTAGAGCATCGCACACAAACGAATGCTCCACATGCGGGTTTCACATGCCACCAACTCCACATTCACAGGCAACTTCAGCGCCACAGCCGTTTTCAGATAGCCCTCAATGCAAAGGCTCTAGACGCAAATATTGGTGTGAGAGCTAATTCAATCAAGGAAACACTGCATGTTGGTGAAGGGCATATTGAAGAAGGATCAGCCGAGTGGTTCTTGTGGGAGAACAACTCCATTTGGCTCACTAACTTCACACACCATCAGGCTTCCAAGCAGCTCTCAAGGAAACTCAGTTTTCACACTCTATGCTTAGTGACCTTTGTATGGCTAGGACTGAAATGAACCTGGTAGAGCATCCCACACAAACGAATGCTCCACATGCGGGTTTCACATGCCACCAACTCCACATTCACAGGCAACTTCAGCGCCACAGCCGTTTTCAGATAGCCCTCAATGCAAAGGCTCTAGACGCAAATATTGGTGTGAGAGCTAATTCAATCAAGGAAACACTGCATGTTGGTGAAGGGCATATTGAAGAAGGATCAGCCGAGTCGTTCTTGTGGGAGAACAACTCCATTTGGCTCACTAACTTCACACACCATCAGGCTTCCAAGCAGCTCTCAAGGAAACTCAGTTTTCACACTCTATGCTTAGTGCCCTTTGAGTGCATTATCTAGGAATGAACCTGGTAGAGCATCCCACACAAACGAATGCTCCACATGCGGTTTCACATGCCACCAACTCCACATTCACAGGCAACTTCAGCGCCACAGCCATTTTCAGATAGCCCCAATGCAAAGGCTCTAGACGCAAATATTGGTGTGAGAGCTAATTCAATCAAGGAAACACTGCATGTTGGTGAAGGGCATATTGAAGAAGGATCAGCCGAGTGGTTCTTGTGGGAGAACAACTCCATTTGGCTCACTAACTTCACACACCATCAGGCTTCCAAGCAGCTCTCAAGGAAACTCAGTTTTCACACTCTATGCTTAGTGCCCTTTGAGTGCATTATCTAGGAATGAACCTGGTAGAGCATCCCACACAAACGAATGCTCCACATGCGGGTTTCACATGCCACCAACTCCACATTCACAGGCAACTTCAGCGCCACAGCCGTTTTCAGATAGCCCTCAAAGCAAAGGTTCTAGACGCAAATATTGGTGTGAGAGCTAATTCAATCAAGGAAACACTGCATGTTGGTGAAGGGCATATTGAAGAAGGATCAGCCGAGTGGTTCTTGTGGGAGAACAACTCCATTTGGCTCACTAACTTCACACACCATCAGGCTTCCAAGCAGCTCTCAAGGAAACTCAGTTTTCACACTCTATGCTTAGTGCTCTTTGTGTGCCTAGGACTGAAATGAAGCTTGGTGAGCATCCCACACAAACGAATGCTCCACATGCGGGTTTCACATGCCAACAACTCCACATTCACAGGCAACTTCAGCGCCACAGCCGTTTTCAGATAGCCCTCAATGCAAAGGCTCTAGACGCAAATAATGGTGTGAGAGCTAACTCAATCAAGGAAACACTGCATGTTGGTGAAGGGCATATTGAAGAAGGATCAGCCGAGTGGTTCTTGTGGGAGAACAACTCCATTTGGCTCACTAACTTCACACACCATCAGCCTTCCAAGCAGCTCTCAAGGAAACTCAGTTTTCACACTCTATGCTTAGTGCCCTTTGAGTGCATTATCTAGGAATGAACCTGGTAGAGCATCCCACACAAACGAATGCTCCACATGCGGGTTTCACATGCCACCAACTCCACATTCACAGGCAACTTCAGCGCCACAGCCATTTTCAGATAGCCCCCAATGCAAAGGCTCTAGACGCAAATATTGGTGTGAGAGCTAATTCAATCAAGGAAACACTGCATGTTGGTGAAGGGCATATTGAAGAAGGATCAGCCGAGTGGTTCTTGTGGGAGAACAACTCCATTTGGCTCACTAACTTCACACACCATCAGGCTTCCAAGCAGCTCTCAAGGAAACTCAGTTTTCACACTCTATGCTTAGTGCCCTTTGAGTGCATTATCTAGGAATGAACCTGGTAGAGCATCCCACACAAACGAATGCTCCACATGCGGGTTTCACATGCCACCAACTCCACATTCACAGGCAACTTCAGCGCCACAGCCGTTTTCAGATAGCCCTCAAAGCAAAGGCTCTAGACGCAAATATTGGTGTGAGAGCTAATTCAATCAAGGAAACACTGCATGTTGGTGAAGGGCATATTGAAGAAGGATCAGAAGAGTGGTTCTTGTGGGAGAACAACTCCATTTGGCTGACTAACTTCACACACCATCAGCCTTCCAAGCAGCTCTCAAGGAAACTCAGTTTTCACACTCTATGCTTAGTGACCTTTGAGTGCATTATCTAGGAATGAACCTGGTAGAGCATCGCACACAAACGAATGCTCCACATGCGGGTTTCACATGCCACCAACTCCACATTCACAGGCAACTTCAGCGCCACAGCCGTTTTCAGATAGCCCTCAATGCAAAGGCTCTAGACGCAAATATTGGTGTGAGAGCTAATTCAATCAAGGAAACACTGCATGTTGGTGAAGGGCATATTGAAGAAGGATCAGCCGAGTGGTTCTTGTGGGAGAACAACTCCATTTGGCTCACTAACTTCACACACCATCAGGCTTCCAAGCAGCTCTCAAGGAAACTCAGTTTTCACACTCTATGCTTAGTGCCCTTTGAGTGCATTATCTAGGAATGAACCTGGTAGAGCATCCCACACAAACGAATGCTCCACATGCGGGTTTCACATGCCACCAACTCCACATTCACAGGCAACTTCAGCGCCACAGCCGTTTTCAGATAGCCCCCAATGCAAAGGTTCTAGACGCAAATATTGGTGTGAGAGCTAATTCAATCAAGGAAACACTGCATGTTGGTGAAGGGGATATTGAAGAAGGATCAGCCGAGTGGTTCTTGTGGGAGAACAACTCCATTTGGCTCACTAACTTCACACACCATCAGGCTTCCAAGCAGCTCTCAAGGAAACTCAGTTTTCACACTCTATGCTTAGTGCCCTTTCAGTGCATTATCTAGGAATGAACCTGGTAGAGCATCCCACACAAACGAATGCTCCACATGCGGGTTTCACATGCCACCAACTCCACATTCACAGGCAACTTCAGCGCCACAGCCATTTTCAGATAGCCCCAATGCAAAGGCTCTAGACGCAAATATTGGTGTGAGAGCTAATTCAATCAAGGAAACACTGCATGTTGGTGAAGGGCATATTGAAGAAGGATCAGCCGAGTCGTTCTTGTGGGAGAACAATTCCATTTGGCTCACTAACGTCACACACCATCAGGCTTCCAAGCAGCTCTCAAGGAAACTCAGTTTTCACACTCTATGCTTAGTGCCCTTTGAGTGCATTATCTAGGAATGAACCTGGTACAGCATCCCACACAAACGAATGCTCCACATGCGGGTTTCACATGCCACCAACTCCACATTCACAGGCAACTTCAGCGCCACAGCCGTTTTCAGATAGCCCTCAATGCAAAGGATCTAGACGCAAATATTGGTGTGAGAGCTAATTCAATCAAGGAAACACTGCATGTTGGTGAAGGGCATATTGAAGAAGGATCAGCCGAGTGGTTCTTGTGGGAGAACAACTCCATTTGGCTGACTAACTTCACACACCATCAGGCTTCCAAGCAGCTCTCAAGGAAACTCAGTTTTCACACTCTATGCTTAGTGCCCTTTGTATGGCTAGGACTGAAATGAACCTGGTAGAGCATCCCACACAAACGAATGCTCCACATGCGGGTTTCACATGCCACCAACTCCACATTCACAGGCAACTTCAGCGCCACAGCCGTTTTCAGATAGCCCTCAATGCAAAGGCTCTAGACGCAAATATTGGTGTGAGAGCTAATTCAATCAAGGAAACACTGCATGTTGGTGAAGGGCATATTGAAGAAGGATCAGCCGAGTGGTTCTTGTGGGAGAACAACTCCATTTGGCTCACTAACTTCACACACCATCAGGCTTCCAAGCAGCTCTCAAGGAAACTCAGTTTTCACACTCTATGCTTAGTGCCCTTTGAGTGCATTATCTAGGAATGAACCTGGTAGAGCATCCCACACAAACGAATGCTCCACATGCGGTTTCACATGCCACCAACTCCACATTCACAGGCAACTTCAGCGCCACAGCCGTTTTCAGATAGCCCTCAATGCAAAGGCTCCAGACGCAAATATTGGTGTGAGAGCTAATTCAATCAAGGAAACACTGCATGTTGGTGAAGGGCATATTGAAGAAGGATCAGCCGAGTGGTTCTTGTGGGAGAACAACTCCATTTGGCTCACTAACTTCACACACCATCAGGCTTCCAAGCAGCTCTCAAGGAAACTCAGTTTTCACACTCTATGCTTAGTGCCCTTTGAGTGCATTATCTAGGAATGAACCTGGTAGAGCATCCCACACAAACGAATGCTCCACATGCGGGTTTCACATGCCACCAACTCCACATTCACAGGCAACTTCAGCGCCACAGCCGTTTTCAGATAGCCCCCAATGCAAAGGTTCTAGACGCAAATATTGGTGTGAGAGCTAATTCAATCAAGGAAACACTGCATGTTGGTGAAGGGGATATTGAAGAAGGATCAGCCGAGTGGTTCTTGTGGGAGAACAACTCCATTTGGCTCACTAACTTCACACACCATCAGGCTTCCAAGCAGCTCTCAAGGAAACTCAGTTTTCACACTCTATGCTTAGTGCTCTTTGTGTGCATTATCTAGGAATGAACCTGGTAGAGCATCGCACACAAACGAATGCTCCACATGCGGGTTTCACATGCCACCAACTCCACATTCACAGGCAACTTCAGCGCCACAGCCATTTTCAGATAGCCCCAATGCAAAGGCTCTAGACGCAAATATTGGTGTGAGAGCTAATTCAATCAAGGAAACACTGCATGTTGGTGAAGGGCATATTGAAGAAGGATCAGCCGAGTGGTTCTTGTGGGAGAACAACTCCATTTGGCTCACTAACTTCACACACCATCAGGCTTCCAAGCAGCTCTCAAGGAAACTCAGTTTTCACACTCTATGCTTAGTGCCCTTTGAGTGCATTATCTAGGAATGAACCTGGTAGAGCATCCCACACAAACGAATGCTCCACATGCGGGTTTCACATGCCACCAACTCCACATTCACAGGCAACTTCAGCGCCACAGCCGTTTTCAGATAGCCCTCAATGCAAAGGCTCTAGACGCAAATATTGGTGTGAGAGCTAATTCAATCAAGGAAACACTGCATGTTGGTGAAGGGCATATTGAAGAAGGATCAGCCGAGTGGTTCTTGTGGGAGAACAACTCCATTTGGCTCACTAACTTCACACACCATCAGGCTTCCAAGCAGCTCTCAAGGAAACTCAGTTTTCACACTCTATGCTTAGTGCCCTTTGAGTGCATTATCTAGGAATGAACCTGGTAGAGCATCCCACACAAACGAATGCTCCACATGCGGGTTTCACATGCCACCAACTCCACATTCACAGGCAACTTCAGTGCCACAGCCGTTTTCAGATAGCCCTCAATGCAAAGGCTCTAGACGCAAATATTGGTGTGAGAGCTAATTCAATCAAGGAAACACTGCATGTTGGTGAAAGGCATATTGAAGAAGGATCAGCCGAGTGGTTCTTGTGGGAGAACAACTCCATTTGGCTCACTAACTTCACACACATTCAGGCTTCCAAGCAGCTCTCAAGGAAACTCAGTTTTCACACTCTATGCTTAGTGCCCTTTGAGTGCATTATCTAGGAATGAACCTGGTAGAGCATCCCACACAAACGAATGCTCCACATGCGGGTTTCACATGCCACCAACTCCACATTCACAGGCAACTTCAGCGCCACAGCCGTTTTCAGATAGCCCTCAATGCAAAGGCTCTAGACGCAAATATTGGTGTGAGAGCTAATTCAATCAAGGAAACACTGCATGTTGGTGAAGGGCATATTGAAGAAGGATCAGCCGAGTGGTTCTTGTTGGGAGAACAACTCCATTTGGCTCACTAACTTCACACACCATCAGGCTTCCAAGCAGCTCTCAAGGAAACTCAGTTTTCACACTCTATGCTTAGTGCCCTTTGTATGGCTAGGACTGAAATGAACCTGGTAGAGCATCCCACACAAACGAATGCTCCACATGCGGGTTTCACATGCCACCAACTCCACATTCACAGGCAACTTCAGCGCCACAGCCGTTTTCAGATAGCCCTCAATGCAAAGGCTCTAGACGCAAATATTGGTGTGAGAGCTAATTCAATCAAGGAAACACTGCATGTTGGTGAAGGGCATATTGAAGAAGGATCAGCCGAGTGGTTCTTGTGGGAGAACAACTCCATTTGGCTCACTAACTTCACACACCATCAGGCTTCCAAGCAGCTCTCAAGGAAACTCAGTTTTCACACTCTATGCTTAGTGCCCTTTGAATGCACTATCTAGGAATGAAACTGGTAGAGCATCCCACACAAACGAATGCTCCACATGCGGGTTTCACATGCCACCAACTCCACATTCACAGGCAACTTCAGCGCCACAGCCGTTTTCAGATAGCCCTCAATGCAAAGGATCTAGACGCAAATATTGGTGTGAGAGCTAATTCAATCAAGGAAACACTGCATGTTGGTGAAGGGCATATTGAAGAAGGATCAGCCAAGTGGTTCTTGTGGGAGAACAACTCCATTTGGCTCACTAACTTCACACACCATCAGGCTTCCAAGCAGCTCTCAAGGAAACTCAGTTTTCACACTCTATGCTTAGTGCCTTTTGAGTGCATTATCTAGGAATGAACCTGGTAGAGCATCCCACACAAACGAATGCTCCACATGCGGGTTTCACATGCCACCAACTCCACACTCACAGGCAACTTCAGCGCCACAGCCGTTTTCAGATAGCCCTCAATGCAAAGGCTCTAGACGCAAATATTGGTGTGAGAGCTAATTCAATCAAGGAAACACTGCATGTTGGTGAAGGGCATATTGAAGAAGGATCAGCCGAGTGGTTCTTGTGGGAGAACAACTCCATTTGGCTCACTAACTTCACACACCATCAGGCTTCCAAGCAGCTCTCAAGGAAACTCAGTTTTCACACTCTATGCTTAGTGCTCTTTGAGTGCATTATCTAGGAATGAACCTGGTAGAGCATCCCACACAAACGAATGCTCCACATGCGGGTTTCACATGCCACCAACTCCACATTCACAGGCAACTTCAGCGCCACAGCCGTTTTCAGATAGCCCTCAATGCAAAGGCTCTAGACGCAAATATTGGTGTGAGAGCTAATTCAATCAAGGAAACACTGCATGTTGGTGAAGGGCATATTGAAGAAGGATCAGCCGAGTGGTTCTTGTTGGGAAAACAACTCCATTTGGCTCACTAACTTCACACACCATCAGGCTTCCAAGCAGCTCTCAAGGAAACTCAGTTTTCACACTCTATGCTTAGTGCCCTTTGTATGGCTAGGACTGAAATGAACCTGGTAGAGCATCCCACACAAACGAATGCTCCACATGCGGGTTTCACATGCCACCAACTCCACACTCACAGGCAACTTCAGCGCCACAGCCGTTTTCAGATAGCCCTCAATGCAAAGGCTCTAGACGCAAATATTGGTGTGAGAGCTAATTCAATCAAGGAAACACTGCATGTTGGTGAAGGGCATATTGAAGAAGGATCAGCCGAGTGGTTCTTGTGGGAGAACAACTCCATTTGGCTCACTAACTTCACACACCATCAGGCTTCCAAGCAGCTCTCAAGGAAACTCAGTTTTCACACTCTATGCTTAGTGCCCTTTGAGTGCATTATCTAGGAATGAACCTGGTAGAGCATCCCACACAAACGAATGCTCCACATGCGGGTTTCACATGCCACCAACTCCACATTCACAGGCAACTTCAGCGCCACAGCCGTTTTCAGATAGCCCTCAATGCAAAGGCTCTAGACGCAAATATTGGTGTGAGAGCTAATTCAATCAAGGAAACACTGCATGTTGGTGAAGGGGATATTGAAGAAGGATCAGCCGAGTGGTTCTTGTGGGAGAACAACTCCATTTGGCTCACTAACTTCACACACCATCAGGCTTCCAAGCAGCTCTCAAGGAAACTCAGTTTTCACACTCTATGCTTAGTGCCCTTTGAGGCAATTATCTAGGAATGAACCTGGTAGAGCATCCCACACAAACGAATGCTCCACATGCGGGTTTCACATGCCACCAACTCCACATTCACAGGCAACTTCAGCGCCACAGCCGTTTTCAGATAGCCCTCAATGCAAAGGCTCTAGACGCAAATATTGGTGTGAGAGCTAATTCAATCAAGGAAACACTGCATGTTGGTGAAGGGCATATTGAAGAAGGATCAGCCGAGTGGTTCTTGTGGGAGAACAACTCCATTTGGCTCACTAACTTCACACACCATCAGGCTTCCAAGCAGCTCTCAAGGAAACTCAGTTTTCACACTCTATGCTTAGTGCCCTTTGAGTGCATTATCTAGGAATGAACCTGGTAGAGCATCCCACACAAATGAATGCTCCACATGCGGGTTTCACATGCCACCAACTCCACATTCACAGGCAACTTCAGCGCCACAGCCATTTTCAGAGAGCCCCAATGCAAAGGCTCTAGACGCAAATATTGGTGTGAGAGCTAATTCAATCAAGGAAACACTGCATGTTGGTGAAGGGCATATTGAAGAAGGATCAGCCGAGTGGTTCTTGTGGGAGAACAACTCCATTTGGCTCACTAACTTCACACACCATCAGGCTTCCAAGCAGCTCTCAAGGAAACTCAGTTTTCACACTCTATGCTTAGTGCCCTTTGAGTGCATTATCTAGGAATGAACCTGGTAGAGCATCCCACACAAACGAATGCTCCACATGCGGGTTTCACATGCCACCAACTCCACATTCACAGGCAACTTCAGCGCCACAGCCGTTTTCAGATAGCCCTCAAAGCAAAGGCTCTAGACGCAAATATTGGTGTGAGAGCTAATTCAATCAAGGAAACACTGCATGTTGGTGAAGGGCATATTGAAGAAGGATCAGCCGAGTGGTTCTTGTGGGAGAACAACTCCATTTGGCTCACTAACTTCACACACCATCAGGCTTCCAAGCAGCTCTCAAGGAAACTCAGTTTTCACACTCTATGCTTAGTGCCCTTTGAGTGCATTATCTAGGAATGAACCTGGTAGAGCATCGCACACAAACGAATGCTCCACATGCGGGTTTCACATGCCACCAACTCCACATTCACAGGCAACTTCAGCGCCACAGCCGTTTTCAGATAGCCCTCAATGCAAAGGCTCTAGACGCAAATATTGGTGTGAGAGCTAATTCAATCAAGGAAACACTGCATGTTGGTGAAGGGCATATTGAAGAAGGATCAGCCGAGTGGTTCTTGTGGGAGAACAACTCCATTTGGCTCACTAACTTCACACACCATCAGGCTTCCAAGCAGCTCTCAAGGAAACTCAGTTTTCACACTCTATGCTTAGTGCCCTTTGTATGGCTAGGACTGAAATGAACCTGGTAGAGCATCCCACACAAACGAATGCTCCACATGCGGGTTTCACATGCCACCAACTCCACATTCACAGGCAACTTCAGCGCCACAGCCGTTTTCAGATAGCCCTCAATGCAAAGGCTCTAGACGCAAATATTGGTGTGAGAGCTAATTCAATCAAGGAAACACTGCATGTTGGTGAAGGGCATATTGAAGAAGGATCAGCCGAGTGGTTCTTGTGGGAGAAAAACTCCATTTGGCTCACTAACTTCACACACCATCAGGCTTCCAAGCAGCTCTCAAGGAAACTCAGTTTTCACACTCTATGCTTAGTGCCCTTTGAGTGCATTATCTAGGAATGAACCTGGTAGAGCATCCCACACAAACGAATGCTCCACATGCGGTTTCACATGCCACCAACTCCACATTCACAGGCAACTTCAGCGCCACAGCCGTTTTCAGATAGCCCCCAATGCAAAGGCTCTAGACGCAAATATTGGTGTGAGAGCTAATTCAATCAAGGAAACACTGCATGTTGGTGAAGGGCATATTGAAGAAGGATCAGCCGAGTGGTTCTTGTGGGAGAACAACTCCATTTGGCTCACTAACTTCACACACCATCAGGCTTCCAAGCAGCTCTCAAGGAAACTCAGTTTTCACACTCTATGCTTAGTGCCCTTTCAGTGCATTATCTAGGAATGAACCTGGTAGAGCATCCCACACAAACGAATGCTCCACATGCGGGTTTCACATGCCACCAACTCCACAATCACAGGCAACTTCAGCGCCACAGCCATTTTCAGATAGCCCCAATGCAAAGGCTCTAGACGCAAATATTGGTGTGAGAGCTAATTCAATCAAGGAAACACTGCATGTTGGTGAAGGGCATATTGAAGAAGGATCAGCCGAGTGGTTCTTGTGGGAGAACAACTCCATTTGGCTCACTAACTTCACACACCATCAGGCTTCCAAGCAGCTCTCAAGGAAACTCAGTTTTCACACTCTATGCTTAGTGCCCTTTGTATGGCTAGGACTGAAATGAACCTGGTAGAGCATCCCACACAAACGAATGCTCCACATGCGGGTTTCACATGCCACCAACTCCACATTCACAGGCAACTTCAGCGCCACAGCCGTTTTCAGATAGCCCTCAATGCAAAGGCTCTAGACGCAAATATTGGTGTGAGAGCTAATTCAATCAAGGAAACACTGCATGTTGGTGAAGGGCATATTGAAGAAGGATCAGCCGAGTGGTTCTTGTGGGAGAACAACTCCATTTGGCTCACTAACTTCACACACCATCAGGCTTCCAAGCAGCTCTCAAGGAAACTCAGTTTTCACACTCGATGCTTAGTGCCCTTTGAGTGCATTATCTAGGAATGAACCTGGTAGAGCATCCCACACAAACGAATGCTCCACATGCGGGTTTCACATGCCACCAACTCCACATTCACAGGCAACTTCAGCGCCACAGCCATTTTCAGATAGCCCTCAATGCAAGGGCTCTAGACGCAAATATTGGTGTGAGAGCTAATTCAATCAAGGAAACACTGCATCTTGGTGAAGGGCATATTGAAGAAGGATCAGCCGAGTGGTTCTTGTGGGAGAACAACTCCATTTGGCTCACTAACTTCACACACCATCAGGCTTCCAAGCAGCTCTCAAGGAAACTCAGTTTTCACACTCTATGCTTAGTGCTCTTTGTGTGCCTAGGACTGAAATGAAGCTTGGTGAGCATCCCACACAAACGAATGCTCCACATGCGGGTTTCACATGCCACCAACTCCACATTCACAGGCAACTTCAGCGCCACAGCCGTTTTCAGATAGCCCTCAATGCAAAGGCTCTAGACGCAAATATTGGTGTGAGAGCTAATTCAATCAAGGAAACACTGCATGTTGGTGATGGGCATATTGAAGAAGGATCAGCCGAGTGGTTCTTGTGGGAGAACAACTCCATTTGGCTCACTAACTTCACACACCATCAGGCTTCCAAGCAGCTCTCAAGGAAACTCAGTTTTCACACTCTATGCTTAGTGCCCTTTGTATGGCTAGGACTGAAATGAACCTGGTAGAGCATCCCACACAAACGAATGCTCCACATGCGGGTTTCACATGCCACCAACTCCACATTCACAGGCAACTTCAGCGCCACAGCCGTTTTCAGATAGCCCTCAATGCAAAGGCTCTAGACGCAAATATTGGTGTGAGAGCTAATTCAATCAAGGAAACACTGCATCTTGGTGAAGGGCATATTGAAGAAGGATCAGCCGAGTGGTTCTTGTGGGAGAAAAACTCCATTTGGCTCACTAACTTCACACACCATCAGGCTTCCAAGCAGCTCTCAAGGAAACTCAGTTTTCACACTCTATGCTTAGTGCTCTTTGTGTGCCTAGGACTGAAATGAAGCTTGGTGAGCATCCCACACAAACGAATGCTCCACATGCGGGTTTCACATGCCACCAACTCCACATTCACAGGCAACTTCAGCGCCACAGCCGTTTTCAGATAGCCCTCAATGCAAAGGCTCTAGACGCAAATATTGGTGTGAGAGCTAATTCAATCAAGGAAACACTGCATGTTGGTGAAGGGCATATTGAAGAAGGATCAGCCGAGTGGTTCTTGTGGGAGAACAACTCCATTTGGCTCACTAACTTCACACACCATCAGGCTTCCAAGCAGCTCTCAAGGAAACTCAGTTTTCACACTCTATGCTTAGTGCCCTTTGAGTGCATTATCTAGGAATGAACCTGGTAGAGCATCCCACACAAACGAATGCTCCACATGCGGGTTTCACATGCCACCAACTCCACATTCACAGGCAACTTCAGCGCCACAGCCATTTTCAGATAGCCCCCAATGCAAAGGCTCTAGACGCAAATATTGGTGTGAGAGCTAATTCAATCAAGGAAACACTGCATGTTGGTGAAGGGCATATTGAAGAAGGATCAGCCGAGTGGTTCTTGTGGGAGAACAACTCCATTTGGCTCACTAACTTCACACACCATCAGGCTTCCAAGCAGCTCTCAAGGAAACTCAGTTTTCACACTCTATGCTTAGTGCCCTTTGAGTGCATTATCTAGGAATGAACCTGGTAGAGCATCCCACACAAACGAATGCTCCACATGCGGGTTTCACATGCCACCAACTCCACATTCACAGGCAACTTCAGCGCCACAGCCGTTTTCAGATAGCCCTCAATGCAAAGGCTCTAGACGCAAATATTGGTGTGAGAGCTAATTCAATCAAGGAAACACTGCATGTTGGTGAAGGGCATATTGAAGAAGGATCAGCCGAGTGGTTCTTGTGGGAGAACAACTCCATTTGGCTCACTAACTTCACACACCATCAGGCTTCCAAGCAGCTCTCAAGGAAACTCAGTTTTCACACTCTATGCTTAGTGCCCTTTGAGTGCATTATCTAGGAATGAACCTGGTAGAGCATCCCACACAAACGAATGCTCCACATGCGGGTTTCGCATGCCACCAACTCCACATTCACAGGCAACTTCAGCGCCACAGCCGTTTTCAGATAGCCCTCAATGCAAAGGCTCTAGACGCAAATATTGGTGTGAGAGCTAATTCAATCAAGGAAACACTGCATGTTGGTGAAGGGCATATTGAAGAAGGATCAGCCGAGTGGTTCTTGTGGGAGAACAACTCCATTTGGCTCACTAACTTCACACACCATCAGGCTTCCAAGCAGCTCTCAAGGAAACTCAGTTTTCACACTCTATGCTTAGTGCCCTTTGAGTGCATTATCTAGGAATGAACCTGGTAGAGCATCCCACACAAACGAATGCTCCACATGCGGTTTCACATGCCACCAACTCCACATTCACAGGCAACTTCAGCGCCACAGCCGTTTTCAGATAGTCCTCAATGCAAAGGCTCCAGACGCAAATATTGGTGTGAGAGCTAATTCAATCAAGGAAACACTGCATGTTGGTGAAGGGCATATTGAAGAAGGATCAGCCGAGTGGTTCTTGTGGGAGAACAACTCCATTTGGCTCACTAACTTCACACACCATCAGGCTTCCAAGCAGCTCTCAAGGAAACTCAGTTTTCACACTCTATGCTTAGTGCCCTTTCAGTGCATTATCTAGGAATGAACCTGGTTGAGCATCCCACACAAACGAATGCTCCACATGCGGGTTTCACATGCCACCAACTCCACATTCACAGGCAACTTCAGCGCCACAGCCGTTTTCAGATAGCCCCCAATGCAAAGGCTCTAGACGCAAATATTGGTGTGAGAGCTAATTCAATCAAGGAAACACTGCATGTTGGTGAAGGGGATATTGAAGAAGGATCAGCCGAGTGGTTCTTGTGGGAGAACAACTCCATTTGGCTCACTAACTTCACACACCATTAGGCTTCCAAGCAGCTCTCAAGGAAACTCAGTTTTCACACTCTATGCTTAGTGCCCTTTCAGTGCATTATCTAGGAATGAACCTGGTAGAGCATCCCACACAAACGAATGCTCCACATGCGGGTTTCACATGCCACCAACTCCACATTCACAGGCAACTTCAGCGCCACAGCCATTTTCAGATAGCCCCAATGCAAAGGCTCTAGACGCAAATATTGGTGTGAGAGCTAATTCAATCAAGGAAACACTGCATGTTGGTGAAGGGCATATTGAAGAAGGATCAGCCGAGTGGTTCTTGTGGGAGAACAACTCCATTTGGCTCACTAACTTCACACACCATCAGGCTTCCAAGCAGCTCTCAAGGAAACTCAGTTTTCACACTCTATGCTTAGTGCCCTTTGTATGGCTAGGACTGAAATGAACCTGCTAGAGCATCCCACACAAACGAATGCTCCACATGCGGGTTTCACATGCCACCAACTCCACATTCACAGGCAACTTCAGCGCCACAGCCGTTTTCAGATAGCCCTCAATGCAAAGGCTCTAGACGCAAATATTGGTGTGAGAGCTAATTCAATCAAGGAAACACTGCATCTTGGTGAAGGGCATATTGAAGAAGGATCAGCCGAGTGGTTCTTGTGGGAGAACAACTCCATTGGCTGACTAACTTCACACACCATCAGGCTTCCAAGCAGCTCTCAAGGAAACTCAGTTTTCACACTCTATGCTTAGTGCCCTTTGTATGGCTAGGACTGAAATGAAGCTTGGTGAGCATCCCACACAAACGAATGCTCCACATGCGGGTTTCACATGCCACCAACTCCACATTCACAGGCAACTTCAGCGCCACAGCCGTTTTCAGATAGCCCTCAATGCAAAGGCTCTAGACGCAAATATTGGTGTGAGAGCTAATTCAATCAAGGAAACACTGCCTGTTGGTGAAGGGCATATTGAAGAAGGATCAGCCGAGTGGTTCTTGTGGGAGAACAACTCCATTTGGCTCACTAACTTCACACACCATCAGGCTTCCAAGCAGCTCTCAAGGAAACTCAGTTTTCACACTCTATGCTTAGTGCCCTTTGAGTGCATTATCTAGGAATGAACCTGCTAGAGCATCCCACACAAACGAATGCTCCACATGCGGGTTTCACATGCCACCAACTCCACATTCACAGGCAACTTCAGCGCCACAGCCGTTTCAGATAGCCCTCAATGCAAAGGCTCTAGACGCAAATATTGGTGTGAGAGCTAATTCAATCAAGGAAACACTGCATGTTGGTGAAGGGCATATTGAAGAAGGATCAGCCGAGTGGTTCTTGTGGGAGAACAACTCCATTTGGCTCACTAACTTCACACACCATCAGGCTTCCAAGCAGCTCTCAAGGAAACTCAGTTTCACACTCTATGCTTAGTGCCCTTTCAGTGCATTATCTAGGAATGAACCTGGTAGAGCATCCCACACAAACGAATGCTCCACATGCGGGTTTCACATGCCACCAACTCCACAATCACAGGCAACTTCAGCGCCACAGCCATTTTCAGATAGCCCCAATGCAAAGGCTCTAGACGCAAATATTGGTGTGAGAGCTAATTCAATCAAGGAAACACTGCATGTTGGTGAAGGGCATATTGAAGAAGGATCAGCCGAGTGGTTCTTGTGGGAGAACAACTCCATTTGGCTCACTAACTTCACACACCATCAGGCTTCCAAGCAGCTCTCAAGGAACTCAGTTTTCACACTCTATGCTTAGTGCCCTTTGTATGGCTAGGACTGAAATGAACCTGGTAGAGCATCCCACACAAACGAATGCTCCACATGCGGGTTTCACATGCCACCAACTCCACATTCACAGGCAACTTCAGCGCCACAGCCGTTTCAGATAGCCCTCAATGCAAAGGCTCTAGACGCAAATATTGGTGTGAGAGCTAATTCAATCAAGGAAACACTGCATGTTGGTGAAGGGCATATTGAAGAAGGATCAGCCGAGTGGTTCTTGTGGGAGAACAACTCCATTTGGCTCACTAACTTCACACACCATCAGGCTTCCAAGCAGCTCTCAAGGAAACTCAGTTTTCACACTCTATGCTTAGTA
>NW_026696947.1:0-51411 GCF_030435755.1 Ochotona princeps | reverse complement strand
AATCAAGGAAACACTGCATGTTGGTGAAGGGCATATTGAAGAAGGATCAGCCGAGTGGTTCTTGTGGGAGAACAACTCTATTTGGCTCACTAACTTCACACACCATCAGGCTTCCAAGCAGCTCTCAAGGAAACTCAGTTTTCACACTCTATGCTTAGTGCCCTTTGAGTGCATTATCTAGGAATGAACCTGGTAGAGCATCCCACACAAACGAATGCTCCACATGCGGGTTCCACATGCCACCAACTCCACATTCACAGGCAACTTCAGCGCCACAGCCGTTTTCAGATAGCCCTCAATGCAAAGGCTCTAGACGCAAATATTGGTGTGAGAGCTAATTCAATCAAGGAAACACTGCATGTTGGTGAAGGGCATATTGAAGAAGGATCAGCCGAGTGGTTCTTGTGGGAGAACAACTCCATTTGGCTCACTAACTTCACACACCATCAGGCTCCAAGCAGCTCTCAAGGAAACTCAGTTTTCACACTCTATGCTTAGTGCCCTTTGAGTGCCTAGGACTGAAATGAATCTAGTAGAGCATCTCATACAAACGAATGCTCCACATGCGGGTTCCACATGCCACCAACTCCACATTCACAGGCAACTTCAGCGCCACAGCCGTTTTCAGATAGCCCTCAATGCAAAGGCTCTAGACGCAAATATTGGTGTGAGAGCTAATTCAATCAAGGAAACACTGCATGTTGCTGAAGGGCATATTGAAGAAGGATCAGCCGAGTGGTTCTTGTGGGAGAACAACTCCATTTGGCTCACTAACTTCACACACCATCAGGCTTCCAAACAGCTCTCAAGGAAACTCAGTTTTCACAATCTATGATTAGTGCCCTTTGAGTGCCTAGGACTGAAATGAAGCTTGGTGAGCATCCCACACAAACGAATGCTCCACATGCGGGTTCCACATGCCACCAACTCCACATTCACAGGCAACTTCAGCGCCACAGCCGTTTTCAGATAGCCCTCAATGCAAAGGCTCTAGACGCAAATATTGGTGTGAGAGCTAATTCAATCAAGGAAACACTGCATGTTGGTGAAGGGCATATTGAAGAAGGATCAGCCGAGTGGTTTTTGTGGGAGAACAACTCCATTTGGCTCACTAACTTCACACACCATCAGGCTTCCAAGCAGCTCTCAAGGAAACTCAGTTTTCACACTCTATGCTTAGTGCCCTTTGAGTGCATTATCTAGGAATGAACCTGGTAGAGCATCCCACACAAACGAATGCTCCACATGCGGGTTTCACATGCCACCAACTCCACATTCACAGGCAACTTCAGAGCCACAGCCGTTTTCAGATAGCCCTCAATGCAAAGGCTCTAGACGCAAATATTGGTGTGAGAGCTAATTCAATCAAGGAAACACTGCATGTTGGTGAAGGGCATATTGAAGAAGGATCAGCCGAGTGGTTCTTGTGGGAGAACAACTCCATTTGGCTCACTAACTTCACACACCATCAGGCTTCCAAGCAGCTAGCTCTCAAGGAAACAGTTTTCACACTCTATGCTTAGTGCCCTTTGAGTGCCTAGGACTGAAATGAAGCTTGGTGAGCATCCCACACAAACGAATGCTCCACATGCGGGTTTCACATGCCACCAACTCCACATTCACAGGCAACTTCAGCACCACAGCCGTTTTCAGATAGCCCTCAATGCAAAGGCTCTAGACGCAAATATTGGTGTGAGAGCTAATTCAATCAAGGAAACACTGCATGTTGGTGAAGGGCATATTGAAGAAGGATCAGCCGAGTGGTTCTTGTGGGAGAACAACTCCATTTGGCTCACTAACTTCATACACCATCAGGCTTCCAAGCAGCTCTCAAGGAAACTCAGTTTTCACACTCTATGCTTAGTGCCCTTTGAGTTCATTATCAAGGAATGAACCTGGTAGAGCATCCCACACAAAAGAATGCTCCACATGCGGGTTCCACATGCCACCAACTCCACATTCACAGGCACATTCAGCGCCACAGCCATTTTCAGATAGCCCTCAATGCAAAGGCTCTAGACGCAAATATTGGTGTGAGAGCTAATTCAATCAAGGAAACACTGCATGTTGGTGAAGGGCATATTGAAGAAGGATCAGCCGAGTGGTTCTTGTGGGAGAACAACTCCATTTGGCTCACTAACTTCACACACCATCAGGCTTCCAAGCAGCTCTCAAGGAAACTCAGTTTTCACACTCTATGCTTAGTGCCCTTTGAGTGCCTAGGACTGAAATGAAGCTAGGTGAGCATCCCACACAAACGAATGCTCCACATGCGGGTTTCACATGCCACCAACTCCACATTCACAGGCAACTTCAGTGCCACAGCCGTTTTCAGATAGCCCTCAATGCAAAGGCTCTAGACGCAAATATTGGTGTGAGAGCTAATTCAATCAAGGAAACACTGCATGTTGGTGAAGGGCATATTGAAGAAGGATCAGCCGAGTGGTTCTTGTGGGAGAACAACTCCATTTGGCTCACTAACTTCACACACCATCAGGCTTCCAAGCAGCTAGCTCTCAAGGAAACAGTTTTCACACTCTATGCTTAGTGCCCTTTGAGTGCCTAGGACTGAAATGAAGCTTGGTGAGCATCCCACACAAACGAATGCTCCACATGCGGGTTTCACATGCCACCAACTCCACATTCACAGGCAACTTCAGCGCCACAGCCGTTTTCAGATAGCCCTCAATCCAAAGGCTCTAGACGCAAATATTGGTGTGAGAGCTAATTCAATCAAGGAAACACTGCATGTTGGTGAAGGGCATATTGAAGAAGGATCAGCCGAGTGGTTCTTGTGGGAGAACAACTCCATTTGGCTCACTAACTTCATACACCATCAGGCTTCCAAGCAGCTCTCAAGGAAACTCAGTTTTCACACTCTATGCTTAGTGCCCTTTGAGTTCATTATCAAGGAATGAACCTGGTAGAGCATCCCACACAAAAGAATGCTCCACATGCGGGTTCCACATGCCACCAACTCCACATTCACAGGCACATTCAGCGCCACAGCCATTTTCAGATAGCCCTCAATGCAAAGGCTCTAGACACAAATATTGGTGTGAGAGCTAATTCAATCAAGGAAACACTGCATGTTGGTGAAGGGCATATTGAAGAAGGATCAGCCGAGTGGTTCTTGTGGGAGAACAACTCCATTTGGCTCACTAACTTCACACACCATCAGGCTTCCAAACAGCTCTCAAGGAATCTCAGTTTTCACAATCTATGATTAGTGCCCTTTGAGTGCCTAGGACTGAAATGAAGCTTGGTGAGCATCCCACACAAACGAATGCTCCACATGCGGGTTCCACATGCCACCAACTCCACATTCACAGGCAACTTCAGCGCCACAGCCGTTTTCAGATAGCCCTCAATGCAAAGGCTCTAGATGCAAATATTGGTGTGAGAGCTAATTCAATCAAGGAAACACTGCATGTTGGTGAAGGGCATATTGAAGAAGGATCAGCCGAGTGGTTCTTGTGGGAGAACAACTCCATTTGGCTCACTAACTTCACACACCATCAGGCTTCCAAGCAGCTCTCAAGGAAACTCAGTTTTCACACTCTATGCTTAGTGCCCTTTGAGTGCATTATCTAGGAATGAACCTGGTAGAGCATTACACGCAAACGAATGCTCCACATGCGGGTTTCACATGCCACCAACTCCACATTCACAGGCAACTTCAGCGCCACAGCCGTTTTCAGATAGCCCTCAATGCAAAAGCTCTAGATGCAAATATTGGTGTGAGAGCTAATTCAATCAAGGAAACACTGCATGTTGGTGAAGGGCATATTGAAGAAGGATCAGCCGAGTGGTTCTTGTGGGAGAACAACTCCATTTGGCTCACTAACTTCACACACCATCAGGCTTCCAAGCAGCTCTCAAGGAAACTCAGTTTTCACACTCTATGCTTAATGCCCTTTGAGTGCCTAGGACTGAAATGAAGCTTGGTGAGCATCCCACACAAACGAATGCTCCACATGCGGGTTTCACATGCCACCAACTCCACATTCACAGGCAACTTCAGCGCCACAGCCGTTTTCAGATAGCCCTCAATGCAAAGGCTCTAGACGCAAATATTGGTGTGAGAGCTAATTCAATCAAGGAAACACAACATGTTGGTGAAGGGCATATTGAAGAAGGATCAGCCGAGTGGTTCTTGTGGGAGAACAACTCCATTTGGCTCACTAACTTCACACACCATCAGGCTTCCAAGCAGCTCTAAAGGAAACTCAGTTTTCACACTCTATGCTTAGTGCCCTTTGAGTGCATTATCTAGGAATGAACCTGGTAGAGCATCCCACACAAACGAATGCTCCACATGCGGGTTTCACATGCCACCAACTCCACATTCACAGGCAACTTCAGCGCCACAGCCGTTTTCAGATAGCCCTCAATGCAAAGGCTCTAGACGCAAATATTGGTGTGAGAGCTAATTCAATCAAGGAAACACTGCATGTTGGTGAAGGGCATATTGAAGAAGGATCAGCCGAGTGGTTCTTGTGGGAGAACAACTCCATTTGGCTCAATAACTTCACACACCATCAGGTTTCCAAGCACCTCTCAAGGAAACTCAGTTTTCACACTCTATGCTTAGTGCCCTTTGTGTGCCTAGGACTGAAATGAAGCTTGCAGAGCATCCCACACAAACGAATGCTCCACATGCGGGTTTCACATGCCACCAACTCCACATTCACAGGCAACTTCAGCGCCACAGCCGTTTTCAGATAGCCCTCAATGCAAGGCTCTAGACGCAAATATTGGTGTGAGAGCTAATTCAATCAAGGAAACACTGCATGTTGGTGAAGGGCATATTGAAGAAAGATCAGCCGAGTGGTTCTTGTGGGAGAACAACTCCATTTGGCTCACTAACTTCACACACCATCAGGCTTCCAAGCAGCTCTCAAGGAAACTCAGTTTTCACACTCTATGCTTAGTGCCCTTTGAGTGCATTATCTAGGAATGAACCTGGTAGAGCATCCCACACAAACGAATGCTCCACATGCGGGTTTCACATGCCACCAACTCCACATTCACAGGCAACTTCAGCGCCACAGCCATTTTCAGATAGCCCTCAATGCAAAGGCTCTAGACGCAAATATTGGTGTGAGAGCTAATTCAATCAAGGAAACACTGCATGTTGGTGAAGGGCATATTGAAGAAGGATCAGCCGAGTGGTTCTTGTGGGAGAACAACTCCATTTGGCTCACTAACTTCACACACCATCAGGCTTCCAAGCAGCTCTCAAGGAAACTCAGTTTTCACACTCTATGCTTAGTGCCCTTTGAGTGCCTAGGACTGAAATGAAGCTTGGTGAGCATCCCACACAAACGAATGCTCCACATGCGGGTTTCACATGCCACCAACTCCACATTCACAGGCAACTTCAGCGCCACAGCCGTTTTCAGATAGCCCTCAATGCAAAGGCTCTAGACGCAAATATTGGTGTGAGAGCTAATTCAATCAAGGAAACACTGCATGTTGGTGAAGGGCATATTGAAGAAGGATCAGCCGAGTGGTTCTTGTGGGAGAACAACTCCATTTGGCTCACTAACTTCATATATCATCAGGCTTCCAAGCAGCTCTCAAGGAAACTCAGTTTTCACACTCTATGCTTAGTGCCCTTTGAGTGCCTAGGACTGAAATGAATCTAGTAGAGCATCTCATACAAACGAATGCTCCACATGCGGGTTCCACATGCCACCAACTCCACATTCACAGGCAACTTCAGCGCCACAGCCGTTTTCAGATAGCCCTCAATGCAAAGGCTCTAGACGCAAATATTGGTGTGAGAGCTAATTCAATCAAGGAAACACTGCATGTTGGTGAAGGGCATATTGAAGAAGGATCAGCCGAGTGGTTCTTGTGGGAGAACAACTCCATTTGGCTCACTAACTTCACACACCATCAGGCTTCCAAGCAGCTCTCAAGAAACTCAGTTTTCACACTCTATGCTTAGTGCCCTTTGAGTGCCTAGGACTGAAATGAATCTAGTAGAGCATCTCATACAAACGAATGCTCCACATGCGGGTTCCACATGCCACCAACTCCACATTCACAGGCAACTTCAGCGCCACAGCCGTTTTCAGATAGCCCTCAATGCAAAGGCTCTAGACGCAAATATTGGTGTGAGAGCTAATTCAATCAAGGAAACACTGCATGTTGCTGAAGGGCATATTGAAGAAGGATCAGCCGAGTGGTTCTTGTGGGAGAACAACTCCATTTGACTCACTAACTTCACACACCATCAGGCTTCCAAACAGCTCTCAAGGAAACTCAGTTTTCACAATCTATGATTAGTGCCCTTTGAGTGCCTAGGACTGAAATGAAGCTTGGTGAGCATCCCACACAAACGAATGCTCCACATGCGGGTTCCACATGCCACCAACTCCACATTCACAGGCAACTTCAGCGCCACAGCCGTTTTCAGATAGCCCTCAATGCAAAGGCTCTAGACGCAAATATTGGTGTGAGAGCTAATTCAATCAAGGAAACACTGCATGTTGGTGAAGGGCATATTGAAGAAGGATCAGCCGAGTGGTTTTTGTGGGAGAACAACTCCATTTGGCTCACTAACTTCACACACCATCAGGCTTCCAAGCAGCTCTCAAGGAAACTCAGTTTTCACACTCTATGCTTAGTGCCCTTTGAGTGCATTATGTAGGAATGAACCTGGTAGAGCATCCCACACAAACGAATGCTCCACATGCGGGTTTCACATGCCACCAACTCCACATTCACAGGCAACTTCAGAGCCACAGCCGTTTTCAGATAGCCCTCAATGCAAAGGCTCTAGACGCAAATATTGGTGTGAGAGCTAATTCAATCAAGGAAACACTGCATGTTGGTGAAGGGCATATTGAAGAAGGATCAGCCGAGTGGTTCTTGTGGGAGAACAACTCCATTTGGCTCACTAACTTCACACACCATCAGGCTTCCAAGCAGCTAGCTCTCAAGGAAACAGTTTTCACACTCTATGCTTAGTGCCCTTTGAGTGCCTAGGACTGAAATGAAGCTTGGTGAGCATCCCACACAAACGAATGCTCCACATGCGGGTTCCACATGCCACCAACTCCACATTCACAGGCAACTTCAGCGCCACAGCCGTTTTCAGATAGCCCTCAATGCAAAGGCTCTAGACGCAAATATTGGTGTGAGAGCTAATTCAATCAAGGAAACACTGCATGTTGGTGAAGGGCATATTGAAGAAGGATCAGCCGAGTGGTTCTTGTGGGAGAACAACTCCATTTGGCTCACTAACTTCATATATCATCAGGCTTCCAAGCAGCTCTCAAGGAAACTCAGTTTTCACACTCTATGCTTAGTGCCCTTTGAGTTCATTATCAAGGAATGAACCTGGTAGAGCATCCCACACAAAAGAATGCTCCACATGCGGGTTCCACATGCCACCAACTCCACATTCACAGGCACATTCAGCGCCACAGCCATTTTCAGATAGCCCTCAATGCAAAGGCTCTAGACGCAAATATTGGTGTGAGAGCTAATTCAATCAAGGAAACACTGCATGTTGGTGAAGGGCATATTGAAGAAGGATCAGCCGAGTGGTTCTTGTGGGAGAACAACTCCATTTGGCTCACTAACTTCACACACCATCAGGCTTCCAAACAGCTCTCAAGGAAACTCAGTTTTCACAATCTATGATTAGTGCCCTTTGAGTGCCTAGGACTGAAATGAAGCTTGGTGAGCATCCCACACAAACGAATGCTCCACATGCAGGTTCCACAATCCACCAACTCCACATTCACAGGCAACTTCAGCGCCACAGCCGTTTTCAGATAGCCCTCAATGCAAAGGCTCTAGAGGCAAATATTGGTGTGAGAGCTAATTCAATCAAGGAAACACTGCATGTTGGTGAAGGGCATATTGAAGAAGGATCAGCCGAGTGGTTCTTGTGGGAGAACAACTCCATTTGGCTCACTAACTTCACACACCATCAGGCTTCCAAGCAGCTCTCAAGGAAACTCAGTTTTCACACTCTATGCTTAGTGCCCTTTGAGTGCATTATCTAGGAATGAACCTGGTAGAGCATTACACGCAAACGAATGCTCCACATGCGGGTTTCACATGCCACCAACTCCACATTCACAGGCAACTTCAGCGCCACAGCCGTTTTCAGATAGCCCTCAATGCAAAAGCTCTAGATGCAAATATTGGTGTGAGAGCTAATTCAATCAAGGAAACACTGCATGTTGGTGAAGGGCATATTGAAGAAGGATCAGCCGAGTGGTTCTTGTGGGAGAACAACTCCATTTGGCTCACTAACTTCACACACCATCAGGCTTCCAAGCAGCTCTCAAGGAAACTCAGTTTTCACACTCTATGCTTAGTGCCCTTTGTGTGCCTTGGATTTAAATGAAGCTTGGTGAGCATCCACACAAACGAATGCTCCACATGAGGGTTTCACATGCCACCAACTCCACATTCTCAGGCTACTTCAGTGCCACAGCCATTTTCAGATAGCCCTCAATGCAAAGCCTCTAGATGTAAATATTGGTGTGAGAGCTAATTCAATCAAGGAAACACTGCATATTGGTGAAGGGTATATTGAAGAAGAATCAGCCGAGTGGTCCTTGTGGGAGAACAACTCCATTTGGCTCACTAACTTCACACACCATCAGGCTTCCAAGCAGCTCTCAAGGAAACTCAGTTTTCACACTCTATGCTTAGTGCCATTTGAGTGCCTAGGACTGAAATGAATCTTGGTGAGCATCCCACACAAACGAATGCTCCACATGCAGGTTTCACATGCCACCAACTCCACATTCTCAGGCAACTTCAACGCCACAACCATTTTCAGATAGCCCTCAATGCAAAAGCTCTAGATGCAAATATTGGTGTGAGAGCTAATTCAATCAAGGAAACACTGCATGTTGGTGAAGGGCATATTGAAGAAGGATCAGCCGAGTGGTTCTTGTGGGAGAACAACTCCATTTGGCTCACTAACTTCACACACCATCAGGCTTCCAAGCAGCTCTAAGGGAAACTCAGTTTTCACACTCTATGCTTAGTGCCCTTTGAGTGCATTATCTAGGAATGAACCTGGTAGAGCATCCCACACAAACGAATGCTCCACATGCGGGTTTCACATGCCACCAACTCCACATTCACAGGCAACTTCAGCGCCAAGGCCGTTTTCAGATAGCCCTCAATGCAAAGGCTCTAGACGCAAATATTGGTGTGAGAGCTAATTCAATCAAGGAAACACTGCATGTTGGTGAAGGGCATATTGAAGAAGGATCAGCCGAGTGGTTCTTGTGCGAGAACAACTCCATTTGGCTCACTAACTTCACACACCATCAGGTTCCAAGCACCTCTCAAGGAAACTCAGTTTTCACACTCTATGCTTAGTGCCCTTTGTGTGCCTAGGACTGAAATGAAGCTTGGTGAGCATCCCACACAAACGAATGCTCCACATGCGGGTTTCACATGCCACCAACTCCACATTCACAGGCAACTTCAGAGCCACAGCCGTTTTCAGATAGCCCTCAATGCAAAGGCTCTAGACGCAAATATTGGTGTGAGAGCTAATTCAATCAAGGAAACACTGCATGTTGGTGAAGGGCATATTGAAGAAGGATCAGCCGAGTGGTTCTTGTGGGAGAACAACTCCATTTGGCTCACTAACTTCACACACCATCAGGCTTCCAAGCAGCTCTCAAGGAAACTCAGTTTTCACACTCTATGCTTAGTGCCCTTTGTGTGCCTTGGATTTAAATGAAGGTTGGTGAGCATCCCACACAAACGAATGCTCCACATGCAGGTTTCACATGCCACCAACTCCACATTCTCAGGCTACTTCAGTGCCACAGCCATTTTCAGATAGCCCTCAATGCAAAGCCTCTAGATGTAAATATTGGTGTGAGAGCTAATTCAATCAAGGAAACACTGCATATTGGTGAAGGGCATATTGAAGAAGAATCAGCCGAGTGGTCCTTGTGGGAGAACAACTCCATTTGGCTCACTAACTTCACACACCATCAGGCTTCCAAGCAGCTCTCAAGGAAACTCAGTTTTCACACTCTATGCTTAGTGCCCTTAGAGTGCCTAGGACTGAAATGAAGCTTGGTGAGCATCCCACACAACGAATGCTCCACATGCGGGTTTCACATGCCACCAACTCCACATTCACAGGCAACTTCAGCGCCACAGCCGTTTTCAGATAGCCCTCAATGCAAAGGCTCTAGATGCAAATATTGGTGTGAGAGCTAATTCAATCAAGGAAACACTGCATGTTGGTGAAGGGCATATGGAAGAACGATCAACCAAGTGGTTCTTGTGCGAGAACAACTC
The DNA here is from genome assembly GCF_030435755.1 of Ochotona princeps. NCBI lineage: Eukaryota > Metazoa > Chordata > Mammalia > Lagomorpha > Ochotonidae > Ochotona > Ochotona princeps. The sequence goes on along the minus strand of NW_026696947.1, from coordinate 41,103 downwards.
CATTTGGCTCGCTAACTTCACACACCATCAGGCTTCCAAGCAGCTCTCAAGGAAACTCAGTTTTCACACTCTATGCTTAGTGCCCTTTGAGTGCCTAGGACTGAATGAATCTAGTAGAGCATCCCACACAAACGAATGCTCCACATGCGGGTTTCACATGCCCACCAACTCCACATTCACAGGCAACTTCAGCGCCACAGCCATTTTCAGATAGCCCTCAATGCAAAGGATCTAGACGCAAATATTGGTGTGAGAGCTAATTCAATCAAGGAAACACTGCATGTTGGTGAAGGGCATAATGAAGAAGGATCAGCCGAGTGGTTCTTGTGGGAGAACAACTCCATTTGGCTCACTAACTTCACACACCATCAGGCTTCCAAGCAACTCTCAAGGAAACTCAGTTTTCACACTCTATGCTTAGTGCCCTTTGAGTGCATTATCTAGGAATGAACCTGGTAGAGCATCCCACAGAAACGAATGCTCCACATGCGGGTTTCACATTCCAGCAACTCCACATTCACAGGCAACTTCAGCGCCACAGCCGTTTTCAGATAGCCCTCAATGCAAAGGCTCTAGACGCAAATATTGGTGTGAGAGCTAATTCAATCAAGGAAACACTGCATGTTGGTGAAGGGCATATTGAAGAAGGATCAGCCGAGTGGTTCTTGTGGGAGAACAACTCCATTTGGCTCACTAACTTCACACACCATCAGGCTTCCAAGCAGCTCTCAAGGAAACTCAGTTTTCACACTCTATGTTAGTGCCCTTTGAATGCATTATCTAGGAATGAACCTGGTAGAGCATCCCACACAAACGAATGCTCCACATGCGGGTTTCACATGCCACCAACTGCACATTCACAGGCAACTTCAGCGCCACAGCCGTTTTCAGATAGCCCTCAATGCAAAGGCTCTAGACGCAAATATTGGTGTGAGAGCTAATTCAATCAAGGAAACACTGCATGTTGGTGAAGGGCATATTGAAAAAGGATCAGCCGAGTGGTTCTTGTGGAGAACAACTCCATTTGGCTCACTAACTTCACACACCATCAGGCTTCCAAGCAGCTCTCAAGGAAACTCAGTTTTCACATTCTATGCTTAGTGCCCTTTGAGTGCATTATCTAGGAATGAACCTGGTAGAGCATCCCACACAAACGAATGCTCCACATGCGGGTTTCACATGCCACCAACTCCACATTCACAGGCAACTTCAGCTCCACAGCCGTTTTCAGATAGCCCTCAATGCAAAGGCTTTAGACCCAAATTTTGGTGTGAGAGCTAATTCAATCAAGGAAACACTGCATGTTGGTGAAGGGCATATTGAAGAAGGATCAGCCGAGTGGTTCTTGTGGGAGAACAACTCCATTTGGCTCACTAACTTCACACACCATCAGGCTTCCAAGCAGCTCTCAAGGAAACTCAGTTTTCACACTCTATGCTTAGTGCCCTTTGAGTGCATTATCTAGGAATGAACCTGGTAGAGCATCCCACACAAACGAATGCTCCACATGCGGGTTTCACATGCCACCAACTCCACATTCACAGGCAACTTCAGCGCCACAGCCGTTTTCAGATAGCCCTCAATGCAAAGGCTCTAGACGCAAATATTGGTGTGAGAGCTAATTCAATCAAGGAAACACTGCATGTTGGTGAAGGGCATATTGAAGAAGGATCAGCCGAGTGGTTCTTGTGGGAGAACAACTCCATTTGGCTCACTAACTTCACACACCATCAGGCTTCCAAGCAGCTCTCAAGGAAACTCAGTTTTCACACTCTATGTTTAGTGCCCTTTGAATGCATTATCTAGGAAGGAACCTGGTAGAGCATCCCACACAAACGAATGCTCCACATGCGGGTTTCACATGCCACCAACTCCACATTCACAGGCAACTTCAGCTCCACAGCCGTTTTCAGATAGCCCTCAATGCAAAGGCTCTAGACGCAAATATTGGTGTGAGAGCTAATTCAATCAAGGAAACACTGCATGTTGGTGAAGGGCATATTGAAGAAGGATCAGCCGAGTGGTTCTTGTGGGAGAACAACTCCATTTGGCTCACTAACTTCACACACCATCAGGCTTCCAAGCAGCTCTCAAGGAAACTCAGTTTTCACATTCTATGCTTAGTGCCCTTTGAGTGCATTATCTAGGAATGAACCTGGTAGAGCATCCCACACAAACGAATGCTCCACATGCGGGTTTCACATGCCACCAACTCCACATTCACAGGCAACTTCAGCGCCACAGCCGTTTTCAGATAGCCCTCAATGCAAAGGCTTTAGACCCAAATTTTGGTGTGAGAGCTAATTCAATCAAGGAAACACTGCATGTTGGTGAAGGGCATATTGAAGAAGGATCAGCCGAGTGGTTCTTGTGGGAGAACAACTCCATTTGGCTCACTAACTTCACACACCATCAGGCTTCCAAGCAGCTCTCAAGGAATCTCAGTTTTCACACTCTATGCTTAGTGCCCTTTGAGTGCATTATCTAGGAATGAACCTGGTAGAGCATCCCACACAAACGAATGCTCCACATGCGGGTTTCACATGCCACCAACTCCACATTCACAGGCAACTTCAGCGCCACAGCCGTTTTCAGATAGCCCTCAATGCAAAGGCTCTAGACGCAAATATTGGTGTGAGAGCTAATTCAATCAAGGAAACACTGCATGTTGGTGAAGGGCATATTGAAGAAGGATCAGCCGAGTGGTTCTTGTGGGAGAACAACTCCATTTGGCTCACCTTAACCTCCTTTCACACACCATCAGGCTTCCAAGCAGCTCTCAAGGAAACTCAGTTTTCACACTCTATGCTTAGTGCCCTTTGTGTGCCTAGGACTGAAATGAAGCTTGGTCAGCGTCCCACACAAACGAATGCTCCACATGCGGGTTTCACACGCCACCAACTCCACATTCACAGGCAACTTCAGCGCCACAGCCGTTTTCAGATAGCCCTCAATGCAAAGGCTCTAGACGCAAATATTGGTGTGAGAGCTAATTCAATCAAGGAAACACTGCATGTTGGTGAAGGGCATATTGAAGAAGGATCAGCCGAGTGGTTCTTGTGGGAGAACAACTCCATTTGCTCAATAACTTCACACACCATCAGGCTTCCAAGCAGCTCTCAAGGAAAATCAGTTTTCACACTCCATGTTTAGTGCCCTTTGAATGCATTATCTAGGAATGAACCTGGTAGAGCATCCCACACAAACGAATGCTCCACATGCGGGTTTCACATGCCACCAACTCCACATTCACAGGCAACTTCAGCGCCACAGCCGTTTTCAGATAGCCCTCAATGCAAAGGCTCTAGACGCAAATATTGGTGTGAGAGCTAATTCAATCAAGGAAACACTGCATGTTGGTGAAGGGCATATTGAAAAGAAAGGATCAGCCGAGTGGTTCTTGTGGGAGAACAACTCCATTTGGCTCACTAACTTCACACACCATCAGGCTTCCAAGCAGCTCTCAAGGAAACTCAGTTTTCACACTCTACGCTTAGTGCCCTTTGTGTGCCTAGGACTGAAATGAAGCTTGGTCAGCATCCCACACAAACGAATGCTCCACATGCGGGTTTCACATGCCACCAACTCCACATTCACAGGCAACTTCAGCGCCACAGCCGTTTTCAGATAGCCCTCAATGCAAAGGCTCTAGACGCAAATATTGGTGTGAGAGCTAATTCAATCAAGGAAACACTGCATGTTGGTGAAGGGCATATTGAAGAAGGATCAGCCGAGTGGTTCTTGTGGGAGAACAACTCCATTTGGCTCACTAACTTCACACACCATCAGGCTTCCAAGCAGCTCTCAAGGAAACTCAGTTTTCACACTCTATGCTTAGTGCCCTTTGTGTGCCTAGGACTGAAATGAAGCTTGGTCAGCGTCCCACACAAACGAATGCTCCACATGCGGGTTTCACACGCCACCAACTCCACATTCACAGGCAACTTCAGCGCCACAGCCGTTTTCAGATAGCCCTCAATGCAAAGGCTCTAGACGCAAATATTGGTGTGAGAGCTAATTCAATCAAGGAAACACTGCATGTTGGTGAAGGGCATATTGAAGAAGGATCAGCCGAGTGGTTCTTGTGGGAGAACAACTCCATTTGGCTCAATAACTTCACACACCATCAGGCTTCCAAGCAGCTCTCAAGGAAACTCAGTTTTCACACTCCATGTTTAGTGCCCTTTGAATGCATTATCTAGGAATGAACCTGGTAGAGCATCCCACACAAACGAATGCTCCACATGCGGGTTTCACATGCCACCAACTCCACATTCACAGGCAACTTCAGCGCCACAGCCGTTTTCAGATAGCCCTCAATGCAAAGGCTCTAGACGCAAATATTGGTGTGAGAGCTAATTCAATCAAGGAAACACTGCATGTTGGTGAAGGGCATATTGAAGAAGGATCAGCCGAGTGGTTCTTGTGGGAGAACAACTCCATTTGGCTCACTAACTTCACACACCATCAGGCTTCCAAGCAGCTCTCAAGGAAACTCAGTTTTCACACTCTACGCTTAGTGCCCTTTGTGTGCCTAGGACTGAAATGAAGCTTGGTCAGCATCCCACACAAACGAATGCTCCACATGCGGGTTTCACATGCCACCAACTCCACATTCACAGGCAACTTCAGCGCCACAGCCGTTTTCAGATAGCCCTCAATGCAAAGGCTCTAGACGCAAATATTGGTGTGAGAGCTAATTCAATCAAGGAAACACTGCATGTTGGTGAAGGGCATATTGAAGAAGGATCAGCCGAGTGGTTCTTGTGGGAGAACAACTCCATTTGGCTCACTAACTTCACACACCATCAGGCTTCCAAGCAGCTCTCAAGGAAACTCAGTTTTCACACTCTATGCTTAGTGCCCTTTGAGTGCATTATCTAGGAATGAACCTGGTAGAGCATCCCACACAAACGAATGTTCCACATGCGGGTTTCACATGCCACCAACTCCACATTCACAGGCAACTTCAGCGCCACAGCCATTTTCAGATAGCCCTCAATGCAAAGGCTCTAGACGCAAATATTGGTGTGAGAGCTAATTCAATCAAGGAAACACTGCATGTTGGTGAAGGGCATATTGAAGAAGGATCAGCCGAGTGGTTCTTGTGGGAGAACAACTCCATTTGGCTCACTAACTTCACACACCATCAGGCTTCCAAGCAGCTCTCAAGGGAACTCAGTTTTCACACTCTATGCTTAGTGCCCTTTGTGTGGTGTGCCTAGGACTGAAATGAAGCTTGGTCAGCATCCCACACAAACGAATGCTCCACATGCGGGTTTCACATGCCACCAACTCCACATTCACAGGCAACTTCAGCGCCACAGCCGTTTTCAGATAACCCTCAATGCAAAGGCTCTAGACGCAAATATTGGTGTGAGAGCTAATTCAATCAAGGAAACACTGCATGTTGGTGAAGGGCATATTGAAAAAGGATCAGCCGAGTGGTTCTTGTGGGAGAACAACTCCATTTGGCTCACTAACTTCACACACCATCAGGCTTCCAAGCAGCTCTCAAGGAAACTCAGTTTTCACATTCTATGCTTAGTGCCCTTTGAGTGCATTATCTAGGAATGAACCTGGTAGAGCATCCCACACAAACGAATGCTCCACACGCGGGTTTCACATGAGACCAACTCCACATTCACAGGCAACTTCAGCGAAACAGCCGTTTTCAGATAGCCCTCAATGCAAAGGCTCTAGACGCAAATATTGGTGTGAGAGCTAATTCAATCAAGGAAACACTGCATGTTGGTGAAGGGCATATTGAAGAAGGATCAGCCGAGTGGTTCTTGTGGGAGAACAACTCCATTTGGCTCACTAACTTCACACACCATCAGGCTTCCAAGCAGCTCTCAAGGAAACTCAGTTTTCACACTCTACGCTTAGTGCCCTCTGTGTGCCTAGGACTGAAATGAAGCTTGGTCAGCATCCCACATAAACGAATGCTCCACATGCGGGTTTCACATGCCACCAACTCCACATTCACAGGCAACTTCAGCGCCACAGCCATTTTCAGATAGCCCTCAATGCAAAGGCTCTAGACGCAAATATTGGTGTGAGAGCTAATTCAATCAAGGAAACACTGCATGTTGGTGAAGGGCATATTGAAGAAGGATCAGCCGAGTGGTTCTTGTGGGAGAACAACTCCATTTGGCTCACTAACTTCACACACCATCAGGCTTCCAAGCAGCTCTCAAGGAAACTCAGTTTTCACACTGTATGCTTAGTCCTCTTTGTGTGCCTAGGACTGAAGTGAAGCTTGGTCAGCATCCCACACAAACGAATGCTCCACATGCGGGTTTCACATGCCACCAACTCCACATTCACAGGCAACTTCAGCGCCACAGCCGTTTTCAGATAGCCCTCAATGCAAAGGCTCTAGACGCAAATATTGGTGTGAGAGCTAATTCAATCAAGGAAACACTGCATGTTGGTGAAGGGCATATTGAAGAAGGATCAGCCGAGTGGTTCTTGTGGGAGAACAACTCCATTTGGCTCAATAACTTCACACACCATCAGGCTTCCAAGCAGCTCTCAAGGAAACTCAGTTTTCACACTCTATGCTTAGTGCCCTTTGAGTGCATTATCTAGGAATGAACCTAGTAGAGCATCCCACACAAACGAATGCTCCACATGCGGGTTCCACATGCCACCAACTCCACATTCACAGGCAACTTCAGCGAAACAGCCGTTTTCAGATAGCCCTCAATGCAAAGGCTCTAGACGCAAATATTGGTGTGAGAGCTAATTCAATCAAGGAAACACTGCATGTTGGTGAAGGGCATATTGAAGAAGGATCAGCCGAGTGGTTCTTGTGGGAGAACAACTCCATTTGGCTCACTAACTTCACACACCATCAGGCTTCCAAGCAGCTCTCAAGGAAACTCAGTTTTCACACTCTATGCTTAGTGCCCTTTGAGTGCATTATCTAGGAATGAACCTGGTAGAGCATCCCACACAAACGAATGCTCCACATGCGGGTTTCACATGCCACCAACTCCACATTCACAGGCAACTTCAGCGCCACAGCCGTTTTCAGATAGCCCTCAATGCAAAGGCTCTAGACGCAAATATTGGTGTGAGAGCTAATTCAATCAAGGAAACACTGCATGTTGGTGAAGGGCATATTGAAGAAGGATCAGTCGAGTGGTTCTTGTGGGAGAACAACTCCATTTGGCTCACTAACTTCACACACCATCAGGCTTCCAAGCAGCTCTCAAGGAAACTCAGTTTTCACACTCTATGCTTAGTGCTCTTTGTGTGCCTAGGACCGAAATGAAGCTTGGTCAGCATCCCACATAAACGAATGCTCCACATGCGGGTTTCACATGCCACCAACTCCACATTCACAGGCAACTTCAGCGCCACAGCCGTTTTCAGATAGCCCTCAATGCAAAGGCTCTAGACGCAAATATTGGTGTGAGAGCTAATTCAATCAAGGAAACACTGCATGTTGGTGAAGGGCATATTGAAGAAGGATCAGCCGAGTGGTTCTTGTGGGAGAACAACTCCATTTGGCTCAATAACTTCACACACCATCAGGCTTCCAAGCAGCTCTCAAGGAAACTCAGTTTTCACACTCCATGTTTAGTGCCCTTTGAATGCATTATCTAGGAATGAACCTGGTAGAGCATCCCACACAAACGAATGCTCCACATGCGGGTTTCACATGCCACCAACTCCACATTCACAGGCAACTTCAGCGCCACAGCCGTTTTCAGATAGCCCTCAATGCAAAGGCTCTAGACGCAAATATTGGTGTGAGAGCTAATTCAATCAAGGAAACACTGCATGTTGGTGAAGGGCATATTGAAGAAGGATCAGCCGAGTGGTTCTTGTGGGAGAACAACTCCATTTGGCTCACTAACTTCACACACCATCAGGCTTCCAAGCAGCTCTCAAGGAAACTCAGTTTTCACACTCTACGCTTAGTGCCCTTTGTGTGCCTAGGACTGAAATGAAGCTTGGTCAGCATCCCACACAAACGAATGCTCCACATGCGGGTTTCACATGCCACCAACTCCACATTCACAGGCAACTTCAGCGCCACAGCCGTTTTCAGATAGCCCTCAATGCAAAGGCTCTAGACGCAAATATTGGTGTGAGAGCTAATTCAATCAAGGAAACACTGCATGTTGGTGAAGGGCATATTGAAGAAGGATCAGCCGAGTGGTTCTTGTGGGAGAACAACTCCATTTGGCTCACTAACTTCACACACCATCAGGCTTCCAAGCAGCTCTCAAGGAAACTCAGTTTTCACACTCTATGCTTAGTGCCCTTTGAGTGCATTATCTAGGAATGAACCTGGTAGAGCATCCCACACAAACGAATGTTCCACATGCGGGTTTCACATGCCACCAACTCCACATTCACAGGCAACTTCAGCGCCACAGCCATTTTCAGATAGCCCTCAATGCAAAGGCTCTAGACGCAAATATTGGTGTGAGAGCTAATTCAATCAAGGAAACACTGCATGTTGGTGAAGGGCATATTGAAGAAGGATCAGCCGAGTGGTTCTTGTGGGAGAACAACTCCATTTGGCTCACTAACTTCACACACCATCAGGCTTCCAAGCAGCTCTCAAGGAAACTCAGTTTTCACACTCTATGCTTAGTGCCCTTTGTGTGGTGTGCCTAGGACTGAAATGAAGCTTGGTCAGCATCCCACACAAACGAATGCTCCACATGCGGGTTTCACATGCCACCAACTCCACATTCACAGGCAACTTCAGCGCCACAGCCGTTTTCAGATAGCCCTCAATGCAAAGGCTCTAGACGCAAATATTGGTGTGAGAGCTAATTCAATCAAGGAAACACTGCATGTTGGTGAAGGGCATATTGAAAAAGGATCAGCCGAGTGGTTCTTGTGGGAGAACAACTCCATTTGGCTCACTAACTTCACACACCATCAGGCTTCCAAGCAGCTCTCAAGGAAACTCAGTTTTCACATTCTATGCTTAGTGCCCTTTGAGTGCATTATCTAGGAATGAACCTGGTAGAGCATCCCACACAAACGAATGCTCCACATGCGGGTTTCACATGCCACCAACTCCACATTCACAGGCAACTTCAGCGAAACAGCCGTTTTCAGATAGCCCTCAATGCAAAGGCTCTAGACGCAAATATTGGTGTGAGAGCTAATTCAATCAAGGAAACACTGCATGTTGGTGAAGGGCATATTGAAGAAGGATCAGCCGAGTGGTTCTTGTGGGAGAACAACTCCATTTGGCTCACTAACTTCACACACCATCAGGCTTCCAAGCAGCTCTCAAGGAAACTCAGTTTTCACACTCTACGCTTAGTGCCCTTTGTGTGCCTAGGACTGAAATGAAGCTTGGTCAGCATCCCACATAAACGAATGCTCCACATGCGGGTTTCACATGCCACCAACTCCACATTCACAGGCAACTTCAGCGCCACAGCCATTTTCAGATAGCCCTCAATGCAAAGGCTCTAGACGCAAATATTGGTGTGAGAGCTAATTCAATCAAGGAAACACTGCATGTTGGTGAAGGGCATATTGAAGATGGATCAGCCGAGTGGTTCTTGTGGGAGAACAACTCCATTTGGCTCACTAACTTCACACACCATCAGGCTTCCAAGCAGCTCTCAAGGAAACTCAGTTTTCACACTGTATGCTTAGTCCTCTTTGTGTGCCTAGGACTGAAGTGAAGCTTGGTCAGCATCCCACACAAACGAATGCTCCACATGCGGGTTTCACATGCCACCAACTCCACATTCACAGGCAACTTCAGCGCCACAGCCGTTTTCAGATAGCCCTCAATGCAAAGGCTCTAGACGCAAATATTGGTGTGAGAGCTAATTCAATCAAGGAAACACTGCATGTTGGTGAAGGGCATATTGAAGAAGGATCAGCCGAGTGGTTCTTGTGGGAGAACAACTCCATTTGCTCACTAACTTCACACACCATCAGGCTTCCAAGCAGCTCTCAAGGAAACTCAGTTTTCACACTCTATGCTTAGTGCCCTTTGAGTGCATTATCTAGGAATGAACCTAGTAGAGCATCCCACACAAACGAATGCTCCACATGCGGGTTTCACATGCCACCAACTCCACATTCACAGGCAACTTCAGCGCCACAGCCGTTTTCAGATAGCCCTCAATGCAAAGGCTCTAGACGCAAATATTGGTGTGAGAGCTAATTCAATCAAGGAAACACTGCATGTTGGTGAAGGGCATATTGAAGAAGGATCAGCCGAGTGGTTCTTGTGGGAGAACAACTCCATTTGGCTCACTAACTTCACACACCATCAGGCTTCCAAGCAGCTCTCAAGGAAACTCAGTTTTCACACTCTATGCTTAGTGCCCTTTGAGTGCATTATCTAGGAATGAACCTGGTAGAGCATCCCACACAAACGAATGCTCCACATGCGGGTTTCACATGCCACCAACTCCACATTCACAGGCAACTTCAGCGCCACAGCCGTTTTCAGATAGCCCTCAATGCAAAGGCTCTAGACGCAAATATTGGTGTGAGAGCTAATTCAATCAAGGAAACACTGCATGTTGGTGAAGGGCATATTGAAGAAGGATCAGCCGAGTGGTTCTTGTGGGAGAACAACTCCATTTGGCTCACTAACTTCACACACCATCAGGCTTCCAAGCAGCTCTCAAGGAAACTCAGTTTTCACATTCTATGCTTAGTGCCCTTTGAGTGCATTATCTAGGAATGAACCTGGTAGAGCATCCCACACAAACGAATGCTCCACATGCGGGTTTCACATGCCACCAACTCCACATTCACAGGCAACTTCAGCGAAACAGCCGTTTTCAGATAGCCCTCAATGCAAAGGCTCTAGACGCAAATATTGGTGTGAGAGCTAATTCAATCAAGGAAACACTGCATGTTGGTGAAGGGCATATTGAAGAAGGATCAGCCGAGTGGTTCTTGTGGGAGAACAACTCCATTTGGCTCACTAACTTCACACACCATCAGGCTTCCAAGCAGCTCTCAAGGAAACTCAGTTTTCACACTCTACGCTTAGTGCCCTTTGTGTGCCTAGGACTGAAATGAAGCTTGGTCAGCATCCCACATAAACGAATGCTCCACATGCGGGTTTCACATGCCACCAACTCCACATTCACAGGCAACTTCAGCGCCACAGCCATTTTCAGATAGCCCTCAATGCAAAGGCTCTAGACGCAAATATTGGTGTGAGAGCTAATTCAATCAAGGAAACACTGCATGTTGGTGAAGGGCATATTGAAGATGGATCAGCCGAGTGGTTCTTGTGGGAGAACAACTCCATTTGGCTCACTAACTTCACACACCATCAGGCTTCCAAGCAGCTCTCAAGGAAACTCAGTTTTCACACTGTATGCTTAGTCCTCTTTGTGTGCCTAGGACTGAAGTGAAGCTTGGTCAGCATCCCACACAAACGAATGCTCCACATGCGGGTTTCACATGCCACCAACTCCACATTCACAGGCAACTTCAGCGCCACAGCCGTTTTCAGATAGCCCTCAATGCAAAGGCTCTAGACGCAAATATTGGTGTGAGAGCTAATTCAATCAAGGAAACACTGCATGTTGGTGAAGGGCATATTGAAGAAGGATCAGCCGAGTGGTTCTTGTGGGAGAACAACTCCATTTGGCTCACTAACTTCACACACCATCAGGCTTCCAAGCAGCTCTCAAGGAAACTCAGTTTTCACACTCTATGCTTAGTGCCCTTTGAGTGCATTATCTAGGAATGAACCTAGTAGAGCATCCCACACAAACGAATGCTCCACATGCGGGTTTCACATGCCACCAACTCCACATTCACAGGCAACTTCAGCGCCACAGCCGTTTTCAGATAGCCCTCAATGCAAAGGCTCTAGACGCAAATATTGGTGTGAGAGCTAATTCAATCAAGGAAACACTGCATGTTGGTGAAGGGCATATTGAAGAAGGATCAGCCGAGTGGTTCTTGTGGGAGAACAACTCCATTTGGCTCACTAACTTCACACACCATCAGGCTTCCAAGCAGCTCTCAAGGAAACTCAGTTTTCACACTCTATGCTTAGTGCCCTTTGAGTGCATTATCTAGGAATGAACCTGGTAGAGCATCCCACACAAACGAATGCTCCACATGCGGGTTTCACATGCCACCAACTCCACATTCACAGGCAACTTCAGCGCCACAGCCGTTTTCAGATAGCCCTCAATGCAAAGGCTCTAGACGCAAATATTGGTGTGAGAGCTAATTCAATCAAGGAAACACTGCATGTTGGTGAAGGGCATATTGAAGAAGGATCAGCCGAGTGGTTCTTGTGGGAGAACAACTCCATTTGGCTCACTAACTTCACACACCATCAGGCTTCCAAGCAGCTCTCAAGGAAACTCAGTTTTCACACTCTATGCTTAGTGCTCTTTGTGTGCCTAGGACCGAAATGAAGCTTGGTCAGCATCCCACATAAACGAATGCTCCACATGCGGGTTTCACATGCCACCAACTCCACATTCACAGGCAACTTCAGCGCCACAGCCGTTTTCAGATAGCCCTCAATGCAAAGGCTCTAGACGCAAATATTGGTGTGAGAGCTAATTCAATCAAGGAAACACTGCATGTTGGTGAAGGGCATATTGAAGAAGGATCAGCCGAGTGGTTCTTGTGGGAGAACAACTCCATTTGGCTCAATAACTTCACACACCATCAGGCTTCCAAGCAGCTCTCAAGGAAACTCAGTTTTCACACTCTATGCTTAGTGCCCTTTGAGTGCATTATCTAGGAATGAACCTGTTAGAGCATCCCACACAAACGAATGCTCCACATGCGGGTTTCACATGCCACCAACTCCACATTCACAGGCAACTTCAGCGCCACAGCCGTTTTCAGATAGCCCTCAATGCAAAGGCTCTAGACGCAAATATTGGTGTGAGAGCTAATTCAATCAAGGAAACACTGCATGTTGGTGAAGGGCATATTGAAGAAGGATCAGCCGAGTGGTTCTTGTGGGAGAACAACTCCATTTGGCTCACTAACTTCACACACCATCAGGCTTCCAAGCAGCTCTCAAGGAAACTCAGTTTTCACACTCTATGCTTAGTGCTCTTTGTGTGCCTAGGACCGAAATGAAGCTTGGTCAGCATCCCACAGAAACGAATGCTCCACATGCGGGTTTCACATGCCACCAACTCCACATTCACAGGCAACTTCAGCGCCACAGCCGTTTTCAGATAGCCCTCAATGCAAAGGCTCTAGACGCAAATATTGGTGTGAGAGCTAATTCAATCAAGGAAACACTGCATGTTGGTGAAGGGCATATTGAAGAAGGATCAGCCGAGTGGTTCTTGTGGGAGAACAACTCCATTTGGCTCAATAACTTCACACACCATCAGGCTTCCAAGCAGCTCTCAAGGAAACTCAGTTTTCACACTCCATGTTTAGTGCCCTTTGAATGCATTATCTAGGAATGAACCTGGTAGAGCATCCCACACAAACGAATGCTCCACATGCGGGTTTCACATGCCACCAACTCCACATTCACAGGCAACTTCAGCGCCACAGCCGTTTTCAGATAGCCCTCAATGCAAAGGCTCTAGACGCAAATATTGGTGTGAGAGCTAATTCAATCAAGGAAACACTGCATGTTGGTGAAGGGCATATTGAAGAAGGATCAGCCGAGTGGTTCTTGTGGGAGAACAACTCCATTTGGCTCACTAACTTCACACACCATCAGGCTTCCAAGCAGCTCTCAAGGAAACTCAGTTTTCACACTCTACGCTTAGTGCCCTTTGTGTGCCTAGGACTGAAATGAAGCTTGGTCAGCATCCCACACAAACGAATGCTCCACATGCGGGTTTCACATGCCACCAACTCCACATTCACAGGCAACTTCAGCGCCACAGCCGTTTTCAGATAGCCCTCAATGCAAAGGCTCTAGACGCAAATATTGGTGTGAGAGCTAATTCAATCAAGGAAACACTGCATGTTGGTGAAGGGCATATTGAAGAAGGATCAGCCGAGTGGTTCTTGTGGGAGAACAACTCCATTTGGCTCACTAACTTCACACACCATCAGGCTTCCAAGCAGCTCTCAAGGAAACTCAGTTTTCACACTCTATGCTTAGTGCCCTTTGAGTGCATTATCTAGGAATGAACCTGGTAGAGCATCCCACACAAACGAATGCTCCACATGCGGGTTTCACATGCCACCAACTCCACATTCACAGGCAACTTCAGCGCCACAGCCGTTTTCAGATAGCCCTCAATGCAAAGGCTCTAGACGCAAATATTGGTGTGAGAGCTAATTCAATCAAGGAAACACTGCATGTTGGTGAAGGGCATATTGAAGAAGGATCAGCCGAGTGGTTCTTGTGGGAGAACAACTCCATTTGGCTCACTAACTTCACACACCATCAGGCTTCCAAGCAGCTCTCAAGGAAACTCAGTTTTCACACTCTATGCTTAGTGCCCTTTGAGTGCATTATCTAGGAATGAACCTGGTAGAGCATCCCACACAAACGAATGCTCCACATGCGGGTTTCACATGCCACCAACTCCACATTCACAGGCAACTTCAGCGCCACAGCCGTTTTCAGATAGCCCTCAATGCAAAGGCTCTAGACGCAAATATTGGTGTGAGAGCTAATTCAATCAAGGAAACACTGCATGTTGGTGAAGGGCATATTGAAGAAGGATCAGCCGAGTGGTTCTTGTGGGAGAACAACTCCATTTGGCTCACTAACTTCACACACCATCAGGCTTCCAAGCAGCTCTCAAGGAAACTCAGTTTTCACACTCTATGCTTAGTGCTCTTTGTGTGCCTAGGACCGAAATGAAGCTTGGTCAGCATCCCACATAAACGAATGCTCCACATGCGGGTTTCACATGCCACCAACTCCACATTCACAGGCAACTTCAGCGCCACAGCCGTTTTCAGATAGCCCTCAATGCAAAGGCTCTAGACGCAAATATTGGTGTGAGAGCTAATTCAATCAAGGAAACACTGCATGTTGGTGAAGGGCATATTGAAGAAGGATCAGCCGAGTGGTTCTTGTGGGAGAACAACTCCATTTGGCTCAATAACTTCACACACCATCAGGCTTCCAAGCAGCTCTCAAGGAAACTCAGTTTTCACACTCTATGCTTAGTGCCCTTTGAGTGCATTATCTAGGAATGAACCTGTTAGAGCATCCCACACAAACGAATGCTCCACATGCGGGTTTCACATGCCACCAACTCCACATTCACAGGCAACTTCAGCGCCACAGCCGTTTTCAGATAGCCCTCAATGCAAAGGCTCTAGACGCAAATATTGGTGTGAGAGCTAATTCAATCAAGGAAACACTGCATGTTGGTGAAGGGCATATTGAAGAAGGATCAGCCGAGTGGTTCTTGTGGGAGAACAACTCCATTTGGCTCACTAACTTCACACACCATCAGGCTTCCAAGCAGCTCTCAAGGAAACTCAGTTTTCACACTCTATGCTTAGTGCTCTTTGTGTGCCTAGGACCGAAATGAAGCTTGGTCAGCATCCCACATAAACGAATGCTCCACATGCGGGTTTCACATGCCACCAACTCCACATTCACAGGCAACTTCAGCGCCACAGCCGTTTTCAGATAGCCCTCAATGCAAAGGCTCTAGACGCAAATATTGGTGTGAGAGCTAATTCAATCAAGGAAACACTGCATGTTGGTGAAGGGCATATTGAAGAAGGATCAGCCGAGTGGTTCTTGTGGGAGAACAACTCCATTTGGCTCAATAACTTCACACACCATCAGGCTTCCAAGCAGCTCTCAAGGAAACTCAGTTTTCACACTCCATGTTTAGTGCCCTTTGAATGCATTATCTAGGAATGAACCTGGTAGAGCATCCCACACAAACGAATGCTCCACATGCGGGTTTCACATGCCACCAACTCCACATTCACAGGCAACTTCAGCGCCACAGCCGTTTTCAGATAGCCCTCAATGCAAAGGCTCTAGACGCAAATATTGGTGTGAGAGCTAATTCAATCAAGGAAACACTGCATGTTGGTGAAGGGCATATTGAAGAAGGATCAGCCGAGTGGTTCTTGTGGGAGAACAACTCCATTTGGCTCACTAACTTCACACACCATCAGGCTTCCAAGCAGCTCTCAAGGAAACTCAGTTTTCACACTCTATGCTTAGTGCCCTTTGTGTGCCTAGGACTGAAATGAAGCTTGGTCAGCATCCCACACAAACGAATGCTCCACATGCGGGTTTCACATGCCACCAACTCCACATTCACAGGCAACTTCAGCGCCACAGCCGTTTTCAGATAGCCCTCAATGCAAAGGCTCTAGACGCAAATATTGGTGTGAGAGCTAATTCAATCAAGGAAACACTGCATGTTGGTGAAGGGCATATTGAAGAAGGATCAGCCGAGTGGTTCTTGTGGGAGAACAACTCCATTTGGCTCACTAACTTCACACACCATCAGGCTTCCAAGCAGCTCTCAAGGAAACTCAGTTTTCACACTCTATGCTTAGTGCCCTTTGAGTGCATTATCTAGGAATGAACCTAGTAGAGCATCCCACACAAACGAATGCTCCACATGCGGGTTTCACATGCCACCAACTCCACATTCACAGGCAACTTCAGCGCCACAGCCGTTTTCAGATAGCCCTCAATGCAAAGGCTCTAGACGCAAATATTGGTGTGAGAGCTAATTCAATCAAGGAAACACTGCATGTTGGTGAAGGGCATATTGAAGAAGGATCAGCCGAGTGGTTCTTGTGGGAGAACAACTCCATTTGGCTCACTAACTTCACACACCATCAGGCTTCCAAGCAGCTCTCAAGGAAACTCAGTTTTCACACTCTATGCTTAGTGCCCTTTGAGTGCATTATCTAGGAATGAACCTGGTAGAGCATCCCACACAAACGAATGCTCCACATGCGGGTTTCACATGCCACCAACTCCACATTCACAGGCAACTTCAGCGCCACAGCCGTTTTCAGATAGCCCTCAATGCAAAGGCTCTAGACGCAAATATTGGTGTGAGAGCTAATTCAATCAAGGAAACACTGCATGTTGGTGAAGGGCATATTGAAGAAGGATCAGCCGAGTGGTTCTTGTGGGAGAACAACTCCATTTGGCTCACTAACTTCACACACCATCAGGCTTCCAAGCAGCTCTCAAGGAAACTCAGTTTTCACACTGTATGCTTAGTCCTCTTTGTGTGCCTAGGACTGAAGTGAAGCTAGGTCAGCATCCCACACAAACGAATGCTCCACATGCGGGTTTCACATGCCAGCAACTCCACATTCACAGGCAACTTCAGCGCCACAGCCGTTTTCAGATAGCCCTCAATGCAAAGGCTCTAGACGCAAATATTGGCGTGAGAGCTAATTCAATCAAGGAAACACTGCATGTTGGTGAAGGGCATATTGAAGAAGGATCAGCCGAGTGGTTCTTGTGGGAGAACAACTCCATTTGGCTCACTAACTTCACACACCATCAGGCTTCCAAGCAGCTCTCAAGGAAACTCAGTTTTCACACTGTATGCTTAGTCCTCTTTGTGTGCCTAGGACTGAAGTGAAGCTAGGTCAGCATCCCACACAAACGAATGCTCCACATGCGGGTTTCACATGCCAGCAACTCCACATTCACAGGCAACTTCAGCGCCACAGCCGTTTTCAGATAGCCCTCAATGCAAAGGCTCTAGACGCAAATATTGGTGTGAGAGCTAATTCAATCAAGGAAACACTGCATGTTGGTGAAGGGCATATTGAAGAAGGATCAGCCGAGTGGTTCTTGTGGGAGAACAACTCCATTTGGCTCACTAACTTCACACACCATCAGGCTTCCAAGCAGCTCTCAAGGAAACTCAGTTTTCACACTCTATGCTTAGTGCCCTTTGAGTGCATTATCTAGGAATGAACCTGGTAGAGCATCCCACACAAACGAATGCTCCACATGCGGGTTTCACATGAAACCAACTCCACATTCACAGGCAACTTCAGCGCCACAGCCGTTTTCAGATAGCCCTCAATGCAAAGGCTCTAGACGCAAATATTGGTGTGAGAGCTAATTCAATCAAGGAAACACTGCATGTTGGTGAAGGGCATATTGAAGAAGGATCAGCCGAGTGGTTCTTGTGGGAGAACAACTCCATTTGGCTCACTAACTTCACACACCATCAGGCTTCCAAGCAGCTCTCAAGGAAACTCAGTTTTCACACTCTATGCTTAGTGCCCTTTGAGTGCATTATCTAGGAATGAACCTGGTAGAGCATCCCACACAAACGAATGCTCCACATGCGGGTTTCACATGCCACCAACTGCACATTCACAGGCAACTTCAGCGCCACAGCCGTTTTCAGATAGCCCTCAATGCAAAGGCTCTAGACGCAAATATTGGTGTGAGAGCTAATTCAATCAAGGAAACACTGCATGTTGGTGAAGGGCATATTGAAGAAGGATCAGCCGAGTGGTTCTTGTGGGAGAACAACTCCATTTGGCTCACTAACTTCACACACCATCAGGCTTCCAAGCAGCTCTCAAGGAAACTCAGTTTTCACACTCTATGCTTAGTGCCCTTTGTGTGCCTAGGACTGAAATGAAGCTTGGTCAGCGTCCCACACAAACGAATGCTCCACATGCGGGTTTCACATGCCACCAACTCCACATTCACAGGCAACTTCAGCGCCACAGCCGTTTTCAGATAGCCCTCAATGCAAAGGCTCTAGACGCAAATATTGGTGTGAGAGCTAATTCAATCAAGGAAACACTGCATGTTGGTGAAGGGCATATTGAAGAAGGATCAGCCGAGTGGTTCTTGTGGGAGAACAACTCCATTTGGCTCAATAACTTCACACACCATCAGGCTTCCAAGCAGCTCTCAAGGAAACTCAGTTTTCACACTCCATGTTTAGTGCCCTTTGAATGCATTATCTAGGAATGAACCTGGTAGAGCATCCCACACAAACGAATGCTCCACATACGGGTTTCACATGCCACCAACTCCACATTCACAGGCAACTTCAGCGCCACAGCCGTTTTCAGATAGCCCTCAATGCAAAGGCTCTAGACGCAAATATTGGTGTGAGAGCTAATTCAATCAAGGAAACACTGCATGTTGGTGAAGGGCATATTGAAGAAGGATCAGCCGAGTGGTTCTTGTGGGAGAACAACTCCATTTGGCTCACTAACTTCACACACCATCAGGCTTCCAAGCAGCTCTCAAGGAAACTCAGTTTTCACACTCTATGCTTAGTGCCCTTTGTGTGGTGTGCCTAGGACTGAAATGAAGCTTGGTCAGCATCCCACACAAACGAATGCTCCACATGCGGGTTTCACATGCCACCAACTCCACATTCACAGGCAACTTCAGCGCCACAGCCGTTTTCAGATAACCCTCAATGCAAAGGCTCTAGACGCAAATATTGGTGTGAGAGCTAATTCAATCAAGGAAACACTGCATGTTGGTGAAGGGCATATTGAAAAAGGATCAGCCGAGTGGTTCTTGTGGGAGAACAACTCCATTTGGCTCACTAACTTCACACACCATCAGGCTTCCAAGCAGCTCTCAAGGAAACTCAGTTTTCACATTCTATGCTTAGTGCCCTTTGAGTGCATTATCTAGGAATGAACCTGGTAGAGCATCCCACACAAACGAATGCTCCACATGCGGGTTTCACATGCCACCAACTCCACATTCACAGGCAACTTCAGCGAAACAGCCGTTTTCAGATAGCCCTCAATGCAAAGGCTCTAGACGCAAATATTGGTGTGAGAGCTAATTCAATCAAGGAAACACTGCATGTTGGTGAAGGGCATATTGAAGAAGGATCAGCCGAGTGGTTCTTGTGGGAGAACAACTCCATTTGGCTCACTAACTTCACACACCATCAGGCTTCCAAGCAGCTCTCAAGGAAACTCAGTTTTCACACTCTACGCTTAGTGCCCTTTGTGTGCCTAGGACTGAAATGAAGCTTGGTCAGCATCCCAGATAAACGAATGCTCCACATGCGGGTTTCACATGCCACCAACTCCACATTCACAGGCAACTTCAGCGCCACAGCCATTTTCAGATAGCCCTCAATGCAAAGGCTCTAGACGCAAATATTGGTGTGAGAGCTAATTCAATCAAGGAAACACTGCATGTTGGTGAAGGGCATATTGAAGAAGGATCAGCCGAGTGGTTCTTGTGGGAGAACAACTCCATTTGGCTCAATAACTTCACACACCATCAGGCTTCCAAGCAGCTCTCAAGGAAACTCAGTTTTCACACTGTATGCTTAGTCCTCTTTGTGTGCCTAGGACTGAAGTGAAGCTTGGTCAGCATCCCACACAAACGAATGCTCCACATGCGGGTTTCACATGCCACCAACTCCACATTCACAGGCAACTTCAGCGCCACAGCCGTTTTCAGATAGCCCTCAATGCAAAGGCTCTAGACGCAAATATTGGTGTGAGAACTAATTCAATCAAGGAAACACTGCATGTTGGTGAAGGGCATATTGAAGAAGGATCAGCCGAGTGGTTCTTGTGGGAGAACAACTCCATTTGGCTCACTAACTTCACACACCATCAGGCTTCCAAGCAGCTCTCAAGGAAACTCAGTTTTCACACTCTATGCTTAGTGCCCTTTGAGTGCATTATCTAGGAATGAACCTAGTAGAGCATCCCACACAAACGAATTCTCCACATGCGGGTTTCACATGCCACCAACTCCACATTCACAGGCAACTTCAGCGCCACAGCCGTTTTCAGATAGCCCTCAATGCAAAGGCTCTAGACGCAAATATTGGTGTGAGAGCTAATTCAATCAAGGAAACACTGCATGTTGGTGAAGGGCATATTGAAGAAGGATCAGCCGAGTGGTTCTTGTGGGAGAACAACTCCATTTGGCTCACTAACTTCACACACCATCAGGCTTCCAAGCAGCTCTCAAGGAAACTCAGTTTTCACACTCTATGCTTAGTGCCCTTTGAGTGCATTATCTAGGAATGAACCTGGTAGAGCATCCCACACAAACGAATGCTCCACATGCGGGTTTCACATGCCACCAACTCCACATTCACAGGCAACTTCAGCGCCACAGCCGTTTTCAGATAGCCCTCAATGCAAAGGCTCTAGACGCAAATATTGGTGTGAGAGCTAATTCAATCAAGGAAACACTGCATGTTGGTGAAGGGCATATTGAAGAAGGATCAGCCGAGTGGTTCTTGTGGGAGAACAACTCCATTTGGCTCAATAACTTCACACACCATCAGGCTTCCAAGCAGCTCTCAAGGAAACTCAGTTTTCACACTCTATGCTTAGTGCTCTTTGTGTGCCTAGGACCGAAATGAAGCTTGGTCAGCATCCCACATAAACGAATGCTCCACATGCGGGTTTCACATGCCACCAACTCCACATTCACAGGCAACTTCAGCGCCACAGCCGTTTTCAGATAGCCCTCAATGCAAAGGCTCTAGACGCAAATATTGGTGTGAGAGCTAATTCAATCAAGGAAACACTGCATGTTGGTGAAGGGCATATTGAAGAAGGATCAGCCGAGTGGTTCTTGTGGGAGAACAACTCCATTTGGCTCAATAACTTCACACACCATCAGGCTTCCAAGCAGCTCTCAAGGAAACTCAGTTTTCACACTCCATGTTTAGTGCCCTTTGAATGCATTATCTAGGAATGAACCTGGTAGAGCATCCCACACAAACGAATGCTCCACATGCGGGTTTCACATGCCACCAACTCCACATTCACAGGCAACTTCAGCGCCACAGCCGTTTTCAGATAGCCCTCAATGCAAAGGCTCTAGATGCAAATATTGGTGTGAGAGCTAATTCAATCAAGGAAACACTGCATGTTGGTGAAGGGCATATTGAAGAAGGATCAGCCGAGTGGTTCTTGTGGGAGAACAACTCCATTTGGCTCACTAACTTCACACACCATCAGGCTTCCAAGCAGCTCTCAAGGAAACTCAGTTTTCACACTCTACGCTTAGTGCCCTTTGTGTGCCTAGGACTGAAATGAAGCTTGGTCAGCATCCCACACAAACGAATGCTCCACATGCGGGTTTCACATGCCACCAACTCCACATTCACAGGCAACTTCAGCGCCACAGCCGTTTTCAGATAGCCCTCAATGCAAAGGCTCTAGACGCAAATATTGGTGTGAGAGCTAATTCAATCAAGGAAACACTGCATGTTGGTGAAGGGCATATTGAAGAAGGATCAGCAGAGTGGTTCTTGTGGGAGAACAACTCCATTTGGCTCACTAACTTCACACACCATCAGGCTTCCAAGCAGCTCTCAAGGAAACTCAGTTTTCACACTCTATGCTTAGTGCCCTTTGAGTGCATTATCTAGGAATGAACCTGGTAGAGCATCCCACACAAACGAATGTTCCACATGCGGGTTTCACATGCCACCAACTCCACATTCACAGGCAACTTCAGCGCCACAGCCATTTTCAGATAGCCCTCAATGCAAAGGCTCTAGACGCAAATATTGGTGTGAGAGCTAATTCAATCAAGGAAACACTGCATGTTGGTGAAGGGCATATTGAAGAAGGATCAGCCGAGTGGTTCTTGTGGGAGAACAACTCCATTTGGCTCACTAACTTCACACACCATCAGGCTTCCAAGCAGCTCTCAAGGAAACTCAGTTTTCACACTCTATGCTTAGTGCCCTTTGTGTGGTGTGCCTAGGACTGAAATGAAGCTTGGTCAGCATCCCACACAAACGAATGCTCCACATGCGGGTTTCACATGCCACCAACTCCACATTCACAGGCAACTTCAGCGCCACAGCCGTTTTCAGATAGCCCTCAATGCAAAGGCTCTAGACGCAAATATTGGTGTGAGAGCTAATTCAATCAAGGAAACACTGCATGTTGGTGAAGGGCATATTGAAAAAGGATCAGCCGAGTGGTTCTTGTGGGAGAACAACTCCATTTGGCTCACTAACTTCACACACCATCAGGCTTCCAAGCAGCTCTCAAGGAAACTCAGTTTTCACATTCTATGCTTAGTGCCCTTTGAGTGCATTATCTAGGAATGAACCTGGTAGAGCATCCCACACAAACGAATGCTCCACATGCGGGTTTCACATGCCACCAACTCCACATTCACAGGCAACTTCAGCGAAACAGCCGTTTTCAGATAGCCCTCAATGCAAAGGCTCTAGACGCAAATATTGGTGTGAGAGCTAATTCAATCAAGGAAACACTGCATGTTGGTGAAGGGCATATTGAAGAAGGATCAGCCGAGTGGTTCTTGTGGGAGAACAACTCCATTTGGCTCACTAACTTCACACACCATCAGGCTTCCAAGCAGCTCTCAAGGAAACTCAGTTTTCACACTCTACGCTTAGTGCCCTTTGTGTGCCTAGGACTGAAATGAAGCTTGGTCAGCATCCCACATAAACGAATGCTCCACATGCGGGTTTCACATGCCACCAACTCCACATTCACAGGCAACTTCAGCGCCACAGCCATTTTCAGATAGCCCTCAATGCAAAGGCTCTAGACGCAAATATTGGTGTGAGAGCTAATTCAATCAAGGAAACACTGCATGTTGGTGAAGGGCATATTGAAGAAGGATCAGCCGAGTGGTTCTTGTGGGAGAACAACTCCATTTGGCTCACTAACTTCACACACCATCAGGCTTCCAAGCAGCTCTCAAGGAAACTCAGTTTTCACACTGTATGCTTAGTCCTCTTTGTGTGCCTAGGACTGAAGTGAAGCTAGGTCAGCATCCCACACAAACGAATGCTCCACATGCGGGTTTCACATGCCAGCAACTCCACATTCACAGGCAACTTCAGCGCCACAGCCGTTTTCAGATAGCCCTCAATGCAAAGGCTCTAGACGCAAATATTGGTGTGAGAGCTAATTCAATCAAGGAAACACTGCATGTTGGTGAAGGGCATATTGAAGAAGGATCAGCCGAGTGGTTCTTGTGGGAGAACAACTCCATTTGGCTCACTAACTTCACACACCATCAGGCTTCCAAGCAGCTCTCAAGGAAACTCAGTTTTCACACTCTATGCTTAGTCCTCTTTGTGTGCCTAGGACTGAAGTGAAGCTAGGTCAGCATCCCACACAAACGAATGCTCCACATGCGGGTTTCACATGCCAGCAACTCCACATTCACAGGCAACTTCAGCGCCACAGCCGTTTTCAGATAGCCCTCAATGCAAAGGCTCTAGACGCAAATATTGGTGTGAGAGCTAATTCAATCAAGGAAACACTGCATGTTGGTGAAGGGCATATTGAAGAAGGATCAGCCGAGTGGTTCTTGTGGGAGAACAACTCCATTTGGCTCACTAACTTCACACACCATCAGGCTTCCAAGCAGCTCTCAAGGAAACTCAGTTTTCACACTCTATGCTTAGTGCCCTTTGAGTGCATTATCTAGGAATGAACCTAGTAGAGCATCCCACACAAACGAATGCTCCACATGCGGGTTTCACATGCCACCAACTCCACATTCACAGGCAACTTCAGCGCCACAGCCGTTTTCAGATAGCCCTCAATGCAAAGGCTCTAGACGCAAATATTGGTGTGAGAGCTAATTCAATCAAGGAAACACTGCATGTTGGTGAAGGGCATATTGAAGAAGGATCAGCCGAGTGGTTCTTGTGGGAGAACAACTCCATTTGGCTCACTAACTTCACACACCATCAGGCTTCCAAGCAGCTCTCAAGGAAACTCAGTTTTCACACTCTATGCTTAGTGCCCTTTGAGTGCATTATCTAGGAATGAACCTGGTAGAGCATCCCACACAAACGAATGCTCCACATGCGGGTTTCACATGAAACCAACTCCACATTCACAGGCAACTTCAGCGCCACAGCCGTTTTCAGATAGCCCTCAATGCAAAGGCTCTAGACGCAAATATTGGTGTGAGAGCTAATTCAATCAAGGAAACACTGCATGTTGGTGAAGGGCATATTGAAGAAGGATCAGCCGAGTGGTTCTTGTGGGAGAACAACTCCATTTGGCTCACTAACTTCACACACCATCAGGCTTCCAAGCAGCTCTCAAGGAAACTCAGTTTTCACACTCTATGCTTAGTGCCCTTTGAGTGCATTATCTAGGAATGAACCTGGTAGAGCATCCCACACAAACGAATGCTCCACATGCGGGTTTCACATGCCACCAACTCCACATTCACAGGCAACTTCAGCGCCACAGCCGTTTTCAGATAGCCCTCAATGCAAAGGCTCTAGACGCAAATATTGGTGTGAGAGCTAATTCAATCAAGGAAACACTGCATGTTGGTGAAGGGCATATTGAAGAAGGATCAGCCGAGTGGTTCTTGTGGGAGAACAACTCCATTTGGCTCACTAACTTCACACACCATCAGGCTTCCAAGCAGCTCTCAAGGAAACTCAGTTTTCACACTCTATGCTTAGTGCCCTTTGAGTGCATTATCTAGGAATGAACCTGGTAGAGCATCCCACACAAACGAATGCTCCACATGCGGGTTTCACATGCCACCAACTGCACATTCACAGGCAACTTCAGCGCCACAGCCGTTTTCAGATAGCCCTCAATGCAAAGGCTCTAGACGCAAATATTGGTGTGAGAGCTAATTCAATCAAAGAAACACTGCATGTTGGTGAAGGGCATATGGAAGAAGGATCAGCTGAGTGGTTCTTGTGGGAGAACAACTCCATTTGGCTCACTAACTTCACACACCATCAGGCTTCCAAGCAGCTCTCAAGGAAACTCAGTTTTCACACTCTATGCTTAGTGCTCTTTGTGTGCCTAGGACCGAAATGAAGCTTGGTCAGCATCTCACATAAACGAATGCTCCACATGCGGGTTTCACATGCCACCAACTCCACATTCACAGGCAACTTCAGCGCCACAGCCGTTTTCAGATAGCCCTCAATGCAAAGGCTCTAGGCGCAAATATTGGTGTGAGAGCTAATTCAATCAAGGAAACACTGCATGTTGGTGAAGGGCATATTGAAGAAGGATCAGCCGAGTGGTTCTTGTGGGAGAACAACTCCATTTGGCTCACTAACTTCACACACCATCAGGCTTCCAAGCAGCTCTCAAGGAAACTCAGTTTTCACACTCCATGTTTAGTGCCCTTTGAATGCTTTATCTAGGAATGAACCTGGTAGAGCATCCCACACAAACGAATGCTCCACATGCGGGTTTCACATGCCACCAACTCCACATTCACAGGCAACTTCAGCGCCACAGCCGTTTTCAGATAGCCCTCAATGCAAAGGCTCTAGACGCAAATATTGGTGTGAGAGCTAATTCAATCAAGGAAACACTGCATGTTGGTGAAGGGCATATTGAAGAAGGATCAGCCGAGTGGTTCTTGCGGGAGAACAACTCCATTTGGCTCACTAACTTCACACACCATCAGGCTTCCAAGCAGCTCTCAAGGAAACTCAGTTTTCACACTCTATGCTTAGTGCCCTTTGTGTGGTGTGCCTAGGACTGAAATGAAGCTTGGTCAGCATCCCACACAAACGAATGCTCCACATGCGGGTTTCACATGCCACCAACTCCACATTCACAGGCAACTTCAGCGCCACAGCCGTTTTCAGATAGCCCTCAATGCAAAGGCTCTAGACGCAAATATTGGTATGAGAGCTAATTCAATCAAGGAAACACTGCATGTTGGTGAAGGGCATATTGAAAAAGGATCAGCCGAGTGGTTCTTGTGGGAGAACAACTCCATTTGGCTCACTAACTTCACACACCATCAGGCTTCCAAGCAGCTCTCAAGGAAACTCAGTTTTCACATTCTATGCTTAGTGCCCTTTGAGTGCATTATCTAGGAATGAACCTGGTAGAGCA
This sequence comes from Ochotona princeps, assembly GCF_030435755.1. Lineage (NCBI taxonomy): Eukaryota > Metazoa > Chordata > Mammalia > Lagomorpha > Ochotonidae > Ochotona > Ochotona princeps. The sequence goes on along the minus strand of NW_026696947.1, from coordinate 14,352 downwards.
TCCCACACAAACGAATGCTCCACATGCGGGTTTCACATGCCACCAACTCCACATTCACAGGCAACTTCAGCGAAACAGCCGTTTTCAGATAGCCCTCAATGCAAAGGCTCTAGACGCAAATATTGGTGTGAGAGCTAATTCAATCAAGGAAACACTGCATGTTGGTGAAGGGCATATTGAAGAAGGATCAGCCGAGTGGTTCTTGTGGGAGAACAACTCCATTTGGCTCACTAACTTCACACACCATCAGGCTTCCAAGCAGCTCTCAAGGAAACTCAGTTTTCACACTCTACGCTTAGTCTCCTTTGTGTGCCTAGGACTGAAATGAAGCTTGGTCAGCATCCCACATAAACGAATGCTCCACATGCGGGTTTCACATGCCACCAACTCCACATTCACAGGCAACTTCAGCGCCACAGCCGTTTTCAGATAGCCCTCAATGCAAAGGCTCTAGACGCAAATATTGGTGTGAGAGCTAATTCAATCAAGGAAACACTGCATGTTGGTGAAGGGCATATTGAAGAAGGATCAGCCGAGTGGTTCTTGTGGGAGAACAACTCCATTTGGCTCACTAACTTCACACACCATCAGGCTTCCAAACAGCTCTCAAGGAAACTCAGTTTTCACACTCTATGCTTAGTGCCCTTTGAGTGCATTATCTAGGAATGAACCTAGTAGAGCATCCCACACAAACGAATGCTCCACATGCGGGTTTCACATGCCACCAACTCCACATTCACAGGCAACTTCAGCGCCACAGCCGTTTTCAGATAGCCCTCAATGCAAAGGCTCTAGACGCAAATATTGGTGTGAGAGCTAATTCAATCAAGGAAACACTGCATGTTGGTGAAGGGCATATTGAAGAAGGATCAGCCGAGTGGTTCTTGTGGGAGAACAACTCCATTTGGCTCACTAACTTCACACACCATCAGGCTTCCAAGCAGCTCTCAAGGAAACTCAGTTTTCACACTCTATGCTTAGTGCCCTTTGAGTGCATTATCTAGGAATGAACCTGGTAGAGCATCCCACACAAACGAATGCTCCACATGCGGGTTTCACATGCCACCAACTCCACATTCACAGGCAACTTCAGCGCCACAGCCGTTTTCAGATAGCCCTCAATGCAAAGGCTCTAGACGCAAATATTGGTGTGAGAGCTAATTCAATCAAGGAAACACTGCATGTTGGTGAAGGGCATATTGAAGAAGGATCAGCCGAGTGGTTCTTGTGGGAGAACAACTCCATTTGGCTCACTAACTTCACACACCATCAGGCTTCCAAGCAGCTCTCAAGGAAACTCAGTTTTCACACTCTATGCTTAGTGCCCTTTGAGTGCATTATCTAGGAATGAACCTGGTAGAGCATCCCACACAAACGAATGCTCCACATGCGGGTTTCACATGCCACCAACTCCACATTCACAGGCAACTTCAGCGCCACAGCCGTTTTCAGATAGCCCTCAATGCAAAGGCTCTAGACGCAAATATTGGTGTGAGAGCTAATTCAATCAAGGAAACACTGCATGTTGGTGAAGGGCATATTGAAGAAGGATCAGCCGAGTGGTTCTTGTGGGAGAACAACTCCATTTGGCTCACTAACTTCACACACCATCAGGCTTCCAAGCAGCTCTCAAGGAAACTCAGTTTTCACACTCTATGCTTAGTGCTCTTTGTGTGCCTAGGACCGAAATGAAGCTTGGTCAGCATCCCACATAAACGAATGCTCCACATGCGGGTTTCACATGCCACCAACTCCACATTCACAGGCAACTTCAGCGCCACAGCCGTTTTCAGATAGCCCTCAATGCAAAGGCTCTAGACGCAAATATTGGTGTGAGAGCTAATTCAATCAAGGAAACACTGCATGTTGGTGAAGGGCATATTGAAGAAGGATCAGCCGAGTGGTTCTTGTGGGAGAACAATTCCATTTGGCTCACTAACTTCACACACCATCAGGCTTCCAAGCAGCTCTCAAGGAAACTCAGTTTTCACACTCTATGTTTAGTGCCCTTTGAATGCTTTATCTAGGAATGAACCTGGTAGAGCATCCCACACAAACGAATGCTCCACATGCGGGTTTCACATGCCACCAACTCCACATTCTCAGGCAACTTCAGCGCCACAGCCGTTTTCAGATAGCCCTCAATGCAAAGGCTCTAGACGCAAATATTGGTGTGAGAGCTAATTCAATCAAGGAAACACTGCATGTTGGTGAAGGGCATATTGAAGAAGGATCAGCCGAGTGGTTCTTGTGGGAGAACAACTCCATTTGGCTCACTAACTTCACACACCATCAGGCTTCCAAGCAGCTCTCAAGGAAACTCAGTTTTCACATTCTATGCTTAGTGCCCTTTGAGTGCATTATCTAGGAATGAACCTGGTAGAGCATCCCACACAAACGAATGCTCCACATGCGGGTTTCACATGCCACCAACTCCACATTCACAGGCAACTTCAGCGAAACAGCCGTTTTCAGATAGCCCTCAATGCAAAGGCTCTAGACGCAAATATTGGTGTGAGAGCTAATTCAATCAAGGAAACACTGCATGTTGGTGAAGGGCATATTGAAGAAGGATCAGCCGAGTGGTTCTTGTGGGAGAACAACTCCATTTGGCTCACTAACTTCACACACCATCAGGCTTCCAAGCAGCTCTCAAGGAAACTCAGTTTTCACACTCTACGCTTAGTCTCCTTTGTGTGCCTAGGACTGAAATGAAGCTTGGTCAGCATCCCACATAAACGAATGCTCCACATGCGGGTTTCACATGCCACCAACTCCACATTCACAGGCAACTTCAGCGCCACAGCCGTTTTCAGATAGCCCTCAATGCAAAGGCTCTAGACGCAAATATTGGTGTGAGAGCTAATTCAATCAAGGAAACACTGCATGTTGGTGAAGGGCATATTGAAGAAGGATCAGCCGAGTGGTTCTTGTGGGAGAACAACTCCATTTGGCTCACTAACTTCACACACCATCAGGCTTCCAAGCAGCTCTCAAGGAAACTCAGTTTTCACACTCTATGCTTAGTGCCCTTTGAGTGCATTATCTAGGAATGAACCTAGTAGAGCATCCCACACAAACGAATTCTCCACATGCGGGTTTCACATGCCACCAACTCCACATTCACAGGCAACTTCAGCGCCACAGCCGTTTTCAGATAGCCCTCAATGCAAAGGCTCTAGACGCAAATATTGGTGTGAGAGCTAATTCAATCAAGGAAACACTGCATGTTGGTGAAGGGCATATTGAAGAAGGATCAGCCGAGTGGTTCTTGTGGGAGAACAACTCCATTTGGCTCACTAACTTCACACACCATCAGGCTTCCAAGCAGCTCTCAAGGAAACTCAGTTTTCACACTCTATGCTTAGTGCCCTTTGAGTGCATTATCTAGGAATGAACCTGGTAGAGCATCCCACACAAACGAATGCTCCACATGCGGGTTTCACATGCCACCAACTCCACATTCACAGGCAACTTCAGCGCCACAGCCGTTTTCAGATAGCCCTCAATGCAAAGGCTCTAGACGCAAATATTGGTGTGAGAGCTAATTCAATCAAGGAAACACTGCATGTTGGTGAAGGGCATATTGAAGAAGGATCAGCCGAGTGGTTCTTGTGGGAGAACAACTCCATTTGGCTCACTAACTTCACACACCATCAGGCTTCCAAGCAGCTCTCAAGGAAACTCAGTTTTCACACTCTATGCTTAGTGCCCTTTGAGTGCATTATCTAGGAATGAACCTGGTAGAGCATCCCACACAAACGAATGCTCCACATGCGGGTTTCACATGCCACCAACTCCACATTCACAGGCAACTTCAGCGCCACAGCCGTTTTCAGATAGCCCTCAATGCAAAGGCTCTAGACGCAAATATTGGTGTGAGAGCTAATTCAATCAAGGAAACACTGCATGTTGGTGAAGGGCATATTGAAGAAGGATCAGCCGAGTGGTTCTTGTGGGAGAACAACTCCATTTGGCTCACTAACTTCACACACCATCAGGCTTCCAAGCAGCTCTCAAGGAAACTCAGTTTTCACACTCTATGCTTAGTGCTCTTTGTGTGCCTAGGACCGAAATGAAGCTTGGTCAGCATCCCACATAAACGAATGCTCCACATGCGGGTTTCACATGCCACCAACTCCACATTCACAGGCAACTTCAGCGCCACAGCCGTTTTCAGATAGCCCTCAATGCAAAGGCTTTAGACGCAAATTTTGGTGTGAGAGCTAATTCAATCAAGGAAACACTGCATGTTGGTGAAGGGCATATTGAAGAAGGATCAGCCGAGTGGTTCTTGTGGGAGAACAACTCCATTTGGCTCACTAACTTCACACACCATCAGGCTTCCAAGCAGCTCTCAAGGAAACTCAGTTTTCACACTCTATGCTTAGTGCCCTTTGAGTGCATTATCTAGGAGTGAAACTGGTAGAGCATCCCACACAAACGAATGCTCCACATGCGGGTTTCACATGCCACCAACTCCACATTCACAGGCAACTTCAGCGCCACAGCCGTTTTCAGATAGCCCTCAATGCAAAGGCTCTAGACGCAAATATTGGTGTGAGAGCTAATTCAATCAAGGAAACACTGCATGTTGGTGAAGGGCATATTGAAGAAGGATCAGCCGAGTGGTTCTTGTGGGAGAACAACTCCATTTGGCTCACTAACTTCACACACCATCAGGCTTCCAAGCAGCTCTCAAGGAAACTCAGTTTTCACACTGTATGCTTAGTCCTCTTTGTGTGCCTAGGACTGAAGTGAAGCTTGGTCAGCATCCCACACAAAACAATGCTCCACATGCGGGTTTCACATGCCAGCAACTCCACATTCACAGGCAACTTCAGCGCCACAGCCGTTTTCAGATAGCCCTCAATGCAGAGGCTCTAGACGCAAATATTGTTGTGAGAGCTAATTCAATCAAGGAAACACTTCATGTTGGTGAAGGGCATATTGAAGAAGGATCAGCCGAGTGGTTCTTGTGGGAGAACAACTCCATTTGGCTCACTAACTTCACACACCATCAGGCTTCCAAGCAGCTCTCAAGGAAACTCAGTTGTCACACTCTATGTTTAGTGCCCTTTGAATGCATTATCTAGGAAGGAACCTGGTAGAGCATCCCACACAAACGAATGCTCCACATGCGGGTTTCACATGCCACCAACTCCACATTCACAGGCAACTTCAGCGCCAAAGCCGTTTTCAGATAGCCCTCAATGCAAAGGCTCTAGACGCAAATATTGGTGTGAGAGCTAATTCAATCAAGGAAACACTGCATGTTGGTGAAGGGCATATTGAAAAAGGATCAGCCGAGTGGTTCTTGTGGGAGAACAACTCCATTTGGCTCACTAACTTCAAACACCATCAGGCTTCCAAGCAGCTCTCAAGGAAACTCAGTTTTCACACTCTATGCTTAGTGCCCTTTGAGTGCATTATCTAGGAATGAACCTGGTAGAGCATCCCACACAAACGAATGCTCCACATGCGGGTTTCACATGCCACCAACTCCACATTCACAGGCAACTTCAGCGCCACAGCCGTTTTCAGATAGCCCTCAATGCAAAGGCTCTAGATGCAAATATTGGTGTGAGAGCTAATTCAATCAAGGAAACACTGCATGTTGGTGAAGGGCATATTGAAGAAGGATCAGCCGAGTGGTTCTTGTGGGAGAACAACTCCATTTGGCTCACTAACTTCACACACCATCAGGCTGCCAAGCAGCTCTCAAGGAAACTCAGTTTTCACACTGTATGCTTAGTGCCCTTTGAGTGCCTAGGACTGAAATGAAGCTTGGTCAACATCCCACACAAACGAATGCTCCACATGCGGGTTTCACATGCCACCAACTCCACATTCACAGGCAACTTCAGCGCCACAGCCGTTTTCAGATAGCCCTCAATGCAAAGGCTCTAGACGCAAATATTGGTGTGAGAGCTAATTCAATCAAGGAAACACTGCATGTTGGTGAAGGGCATATTGAAGAAGGATCAGCCGAGTGGTTCTTGTGGGAGAACAACTCCATTTGGCTCACTAACGTCACACACCATCAGGCTTCCAAGCAGCTCTCAAGGAAACTCAGTTTTCACACTCTACGCTTAGTGCTCTTTGTGTGTCTTGGACTGAAGTGAAGCTTGGTCAGCATCCCACACAAACGAATGCTCCACATGCGGGTTTCACATGCCAGCAACTCCACATTCACAGGCAACTTCAGCGCCACAGCCGTTTTCAGATAGCCCTCAATGCAAAGGCTCTAGACGCAAATATTGGTGTGAGAGCTAATTCAATCAAGGAAACACTGCATGTTGGTGAAGGGCATATTGAAGAAAGATCAGCCGAGTGGTTCTTGTGGGAGAACAACTCCATTTGGCTCACTAACTTCACACACCATCAGGCTTCCAAGCAGCTCTCAAGGAAACTCAGTTTTCACACTCTATGCTTAGTGCCCTTTGTATGGCTAGGACTGAAATGAACCTGGTAGAGCATCCCACACAAACGAATGCTCCACATGCGGGTTTCACATGCCACCAACTCCACATTCACAGGCAACTTCAGCGCCACAGCCGTTTTCAGATAGCCCTCAATGCAAAGGCTCTAGACGCAAATATTGGTGTGAGAGCTAATTCAATCAAGGAAACACTGCATGTTGGTGAAGGGCATATTGAAGAAGGATCAGCCGAGTGGTTCTTGTGGGAGAACAACTCCATTTGGCTCACTAACTTCACACACCATCAGGCTTCCAAGCAGCTCTCAAGGAAACTCAGTTTTCACACTCTATGCTTACTGCTCTTTGTCTGCCTAGGACCGAAATGAAGCTTGGCCAGCATCCCACACAAACGAATGCTCCACATGCGGGTTTCACATGCCAGCAACTCCACATTCACAGGCAACTTCAGCGCCACAGCCGTTTTCAGATAGCCCTCAATGCAAAGGCTCTAGACGCAAATATTGGTGTGAGAGCTAATTCAATCAAGGAAACACTGCATGTTGGTGAAGGGCATATTGAAGAAGCATCAGCCGAGTGGTTCTTGTGGGAGAACAACTCCATTTGGCTCACTAACTTCACACACCATCAGGCTTCCAAGCAGCTCTCAAGGAAACTCAGTTTTCACACTCTATGCTTAGTGCCCTTTGAGTGCATTATCTAGGAATGAACCTGGTAGAGCATCCCACACAAACGAATGCTCCACATGCGGGTTTCACATGCCACCAACTCCACATTCACAGGCAACTTCAGCGCCACAGCCGTTTTCAGATAGCCCTCAATGCAAAGGCTCTACACGCAAATATTGGTGTGAGAGCTAATTCAATCAAGGAAACACTGCATGTTGGTGAAGGGCATATTGAAGAAGGATCAGCCGAGTGGTTCTTGTGGGAGAACAACTCCATTTGGCTCACTAACTTCACACACCATCAGGCTTCCAAGCAGCTCTCAAGGAAACACAGTTTTCACACTCTATGCTTACTGCTCTTTGTGTGCCTAGGACCGAAATGAAGCCTGGTAGAGCATCCCACACTAAACGAATGCTCCACATGCGGGTTTCACATGCCACCAACTCCACATTCACAGGCAACTTCAGCGCCACAGCCGTTTTCAGATAGCCCTCAATGCAAAGGCTCTAGACGCAAATATTGGTGTGAGAGCTAATTCAATCAAGGAAACACTGCATGTTGGTGAAGGGCATATTGAAGAAGGATCAGCCGAGTGGTTCTTGTGGGAGAACAACTCCATTTGGCTCACTAACTTCACACACCATCAGGCTTCCAAGCAGCTCTCAAGGAAACTCAGTTTTCACACTCTATGCTTAGTGCCCTTTGTATGGCTAGGACTGAAATGAACCTGGTAGAGCATCCCACACAAACGTATGTTCCAAATGCGGGTTTCACATGCCACCAACTCCACATTCACAGGCAACTTCAGCGCCACAGCCGTTTTCAGATAGCCCTCAATGCAAAGGCTCTAGACGCAAATATTGGTGTGAGAGCTAATTCAATCAAGGAAACACTGCATGTTGGTGAAGGGCATATTGAAGAAGGATCAGCCGAGTGGTTCTTGTGGGAGAACAACTCCATTTGGATCACTAACTTCACACACCATCAGGCTTCCAAGCAGCTCTCAAGGAAACTCAGTTTTCACACTCTATGTTTAGTGCCCTTTGAATGCCTTATCTAGGAATGAACCTGGTAGAGCATCCCACACAAACGAATGCTCCACATGCGGGTTTCACATGCCACCAACTCCACATTCACAGGCAACTTCAGCGCCACAGCCGTTTTCAGATAGCCCTCAATGCAAAGGCTCTAGACGCAAATATTGGTGTGAGAGCTAATTCAATCAAGGAAACACTGCATGTTGGTGAAGGGCATATTGAAGAAGGATCAGCCGAGTGGTTCTTGTGGGAGAACAACTCCATTTGGCTCACTAACTTCACACACCATCAGGCTTCCAAGCAGCTCTCAAGGAAACTCAGTTTTCACACTCTATGTTTAGTGCCCTTTGAATGCATTATCTAGGAATGAACCTGGTAGAGCATCCCACACAAACGAATGTTCAACATGCGGGTTTCACATGCCACCAACTCCACATTCATAGGCAACTTCAGCGCCACAGCCATTTTCAGATAGCCCTCAATGCAAAGGCTCTAGACGCAAATATTGGTGTGAGAGCTAATTCAATCAAGGAAACACTGCATGTTGGTGAAGGGCATATTGAAGAAGGATCAGCCGAGTGGTTCTTGTGGGAGAACAACTCCATTTGGCTCACTAACTTCACACACCATCAGGCTTCCAAGCAGCTCTCAAGGAAACTCAGTTTTCACACTCGATGCTTAGTGCCCTTTGACTGCATTATCCAGGAATAAACCTGGTAGAGCATCCCACACAAACGAATGCTCCACATGCGGGTTTCACATGCCACCAACTCCACATTCACAGGCAACTTCAGCGCCACAGCCGTTTTCAGATAGCCCTCAATGCAAAGGCTCTAGACGCAAATATTGGTGTGAGAGCTAATTCAATCAAGGAAACACTGCATGTTGGTGAAGGGCATATTGAAGAAGGATCAGCCGAGTGGTTCTTGTGGGAGAACAACTCCATTTGGCTCACTAACTTCACACACCATCAGGCTTCCAAGCAGCTCTCAAGGAAACTCAGTTTTCACACTCTATGCTTAGTGCCCTTTGTATGGCTAGGACTGAAATGAACCTGGTAGAGCATCCCACACAAACGAATGCTCCACATGCGGGTTTCACATGCCACCAACTCCACATTCACAGGCAACTTCAGCGCCACAGCCGTTTTCAGATAGCCCTCAATGCAAAGGCTCTAGACGCAAATATTGGTGTGAGAGCTAATTCAATCAAGGAAACACTGCATGTTGGTGAAGGGCATATTGAAGAAGGATCAGCCGAGTGGTTCTTGTGGGAGAACAACTCCATTTGGCTCACTAACTTCACACACCATCAGGCTTCCAAGCAGCTCTCAGGGAAACTCAGTTTTCACACTATATGCTTAGTGCCCTTTGACTGCATTATCCAGGAATAAACCTGGTAGAGTATCCCACACAAACGAATGCTCCACATGCGGGTTTCACATGCCACCAACTCCACATTCACAGGCAACTTCAGCGCCACAGCCGTTTTCAGATAGCCCTCAATGCAAAGGCTCTAGACGCAAATATTGGTGTGAGAGCTAATTCAATCAAGGAAACACTGCATGTTGGTGAAGGGCATATTGAAGAAGGATCAGCCGAGTGGTTCTTGTGGGAGAACAACTCCATTTGGCTCACTAACTTCACACACCATCAGGCTTCCAAGCAGCTCTCAAGGAAACTCAGTTTTCACACTCTATGTTTAGTGCCCTTTGAATGCATTATCTAGGAATGAACCTGGTAGAGCATCCCATACAAACGAATGCTCCACATGCGGGTTTCACATGCCACCAACTCCACATTCACAGGCAACTTCAGCGCCACAGCCGTTTTCAGATAGCCCTCAATGCAAAGGCTCTAGACGCAAATATTGGTGTGAGAGCTAATTCAATCAAGGAAACACTGCATGTTGGTGAAGGGCATATTGAAGAAGGATCAGCCAAGTGGTTCTTGTGGGAGAACAACTCCATTTGGCTCACTAACTTCACACACCATCAGGCTTCCAAGCAGCTCTCAAGGAAACTTAGTTTTCACACTCTATGCTTACTGCCCTTTGTATGGCTAGGACTGAAATGAATCTGGTAGAGCATCCCACACAAACGAATGCTCCACATGCGGGTTTCACATGCCACCAACTCCACATTCACAGGCAACTTCAGCGCCACAGCCGTTTTCAGATAGCCCTCAATGCAAAGGCTCTAGACGCAAATATTGGTGTGAGAGCTAATTCAATCAAGGAAACACTGCGTGTTGGTGAAGGGCATATTGAAGAAGGATCAGCCGAGTGGTTCTTGTGGGAGAACAACTCCATTTGGCTCACTAACTTCACACACCATCAGGCTTCCAAGCAGCTCTCAAGGAAACTCAGATTTCACACTCTATGCTTAGTGCCCTTTGAGTGCATTATCTAGGAATGAACCTGGTAGAGCATCCCACACAAACGAATGCTCCACATGCGGGTTTCACATGCCACCAACTCCACATTCACAGGCAACTTCAGCGCCACAGCCGTTTTCAGATAGCCCTCAATGCAAAGGCTCTAGACGCAAATATTGGTGTGAGAGCTAATTCAATCAAGGAAACACTGCATGTTGGTGAAGGGCATATTGAAGAAGGATCAGCCGAGTGGTTCTTGTGGGAGAACAACTCCATTTGGCTCACTAACTTCACACACCATCAGGCTTCCAAGCAGCTCTCAAGGAAACTCAGTTTTCACACTCTATGCTTAGTGCCCTTTGAATGCATTATCTAGGAATGAACCTGGTAGAGCATCCCACACAAACGAATGTTCCAAATGCGGGTTTCACATGCCACCAACTCCACATTCACAGGCAACTTCAGCGCCACAGCCGTTTTCAGATAGCCCTCAATGCAAAGGCTCTAGGCGCAAATATTGGTGTGAGAGCTAATTCAATCAAGGAAACACTGCATGTTGGTGAAGGGCATATTGAAGAAGGATCAGCCGAGTGGTTCTTGTGGGAGAACAACTCCATTTGGCTCACTAACTTCACACACCATCAGGCTTCCAAGCAGCTCTCAAGGAAACTCAGTTTTCACACTCTATGCTTAGTGCCCTTTGTATGGCTAGGACTGAAATGAACCTGGTAGAGCATCCCACACAAACGAATGTTCCACATGTGGGTTTCACATGCCACCAACTCCACATTCACAGGCAACTTCAGCGCCACAGCCATTTTCAGATAGCCCTCAATGCAAAGGCTCTAGACGCAAATATTGGTGTGAGAGCTAATTCAATCAAGGAAACACTGCATGTTGGTGAAGGGAATATTGAAGAAGGATCAGCCGAGTGGTTCTTGTGGGAGAACAACTCCATTTGGCTCACTAACTTCACACACCATCAGGCTTCCAAGCAGCTCTCAAGGAAACTCAGTTTTCACACTCTATGCTTAGTGCCCTTTGTATGGCTAGGACTGAAATGAACCTGGTAGAGCATCCCACACAAACGAATGCTCCACATGCGGGTTTCACATGCCACCAACTCCACATTCACAGGCAACTTCAGCGCCACAGCCGTTTTCAGATAGCCCTCAATGCAAAGGCTCTAGACGCAAATATTGGTGTGAGAGCTAATTCAATCAAGGAAACACTGCATGTTGGTGAAGGGCATATTGAAGAAGGATCAGCCGAGTGGTTCTTGTGGGAGAACAACTGCATTTGGCTCACTAACTTCACACACCATCAGGCTTCCAAGCAGCTCTCAAGGAAACTCAGTTTTCACACTCTATGCTTAGTGCCCTTTGAGTGCATTATCCAGGAATAAACCTGGTAGAGCATCCCACACAAACGAATGCTCCACATGCGGGTTTCACATGCCACCAACTCCACATTCACAGGCAACTTCAGCGCCACAGCCGTTTTCAGATAGCCCTCAATGCAAAGGCTCTAGACGCAAATATTGGTGTGAGAGCTAATTCAATCAAGGAAACACTGCATGTTGGTGAAGGGCATATTGAAGAAGGATCAGCCGAGTGGTTCTTGTGGGAGAACAACTCCATTTGGCTCACTAACTTCACACACCATCAGGCTTCCAAGCAGCTCTCAAGGAAACTCAGTTTTCACACTCTATGTTTAGTGCCCTTTGAATGCATTATCTAGGAATGAACCTGGTAGAGCATCCCACACAAACGAATGTTCAACATGCGGGTTTCACACGCCACCAACTCCACATTCACAGGCAACTTCAGCGCCACAGCCGTTTTCAGATAGCCCTCAATGCAAAGGCTCTAGACGCAAATATTGGTGTGAGAGCTAATTCAATCAAGGAAACACTGCATGTTGGTGAAGGGCATATTGAAGAAGGATCAGCCGAGTGGTTCTTGTGGCAGAACAACTCCATTTGGCTCACTAACTTCACACACCATCAGGCTTCCAAGCAGCTCTCAAGGAAACTCAGTTTTCACACTCTATGCTTAGTGCCCTTTGAGTGCATTATCTAGGAATGAACCTGGTAGAGCATCCCACACAAACGAATGTTCCACATGCGGGTTTCACATGCCACCAACTCCACATTCACAGGCAACTTCAGCGCCACAGCCATTTTCAGATAGCCCTCAATGCAAAGGCTCTAGACGCAAATATTGGTGTGAGAGCTAATTCAATCAAGGAAACACTGCATGTTGGTGAAGGGCATATTGAAGAAGGATCAGCCGAGTGGTTCTTGTGGGAGAACAACTCCATTTGGCTCACTAACTTCACACACCATCAGGCTTCCAAGCAGCTCTCAAGGAAACTCAGTTTTCACACTCTATGCTTAGTGCCCTTTGTATGGCTAGGACTGAAATGAACCTGGTAGAGCATCCCACACAAACGAATGCTCCACATGCGGGTTTCACATGCCACCAACTCCACATTCACAGGCAACTTCAGCGCCACAGCTGTTTTCAGATAGCCCTCAATGCAAAGGCTTTAGACGCAAATATTGGTGTGAGAGCTAATTCAATCAAGGAAACACTGCATGTTGGTGAAGGGCATATTGAAGAAGGATCAGCCGAGTGGTTCTTGTATTAGAACAACTCCATTTGGCTCACTAACTTCACACACCATCAGGCTTCCAAGCAGTTCTCAAGGAAACTCAGTTTTCACACTCTATGTTTAGTGCCCTTTGAGTGCATTATCTAGGAATGAACCTGGTAGAGCATCCCACACAAACGAATGCTCCACATGCGGGTTTCACATGCCACCAACTCCACATTCACAGGCAACTTCAGCGCCACAGCCGTTTTCAGATAGCCCTCAATGCAAAGGCTCTAGACGCAAATATTGGTGTGAGAGCTAATTCAATCAAGGAAACACTGCATGTTGGTGAAGGGCATATTGAAGAAGGATCAGCCAAGTGGTTCTTGTAGCAGAACAACTCCATTTAGCTCACTAACTTCACACACCATCAGGCTTCCAAGCAGCTCTCAAGGAAACTCAGTTTTCACACTCTATGCTTAGTGCCCTTTGTATGGCTAGGACTGAAATGAACCTGGTAGAGCATCCCACACAAACGAATGTTCAACATGCGGGTTTCACACGCCACCAACTCCACATTCACAGGCAACTTCAGCGCCACAGCCGTTTTCAGATAGCCCTCAATGCAAAGGCTCTAGACGCAAATATTGGTGTGAGAGCTAATTTCAATCAAGGAAACACTGCATGTTGGTGAAGGGCATATTGAAGAAGGATCAGCCGAGTGGTTCTTGTGGCAGAACAACTCCATTTGGCTCACTAACTTCACACACCATCAGGCTTCCAAGCAGCTCTCAAGGAAACTCAGTTTTCACACTCTATGCTTAGTGCCCTTTGAGTGCATTATCTAGGAATGAACCTGGTAGAGCATCCCACACAAACGAATGTTCCACATGCGGGTTTCACATGCCACCAACTCCACATTCACAGGCAACTTCAGCGCCACAGCCATTTTCAGATAGCCCTCAATGCAAAGGCTCTAGACGCAAATATTGGTGTGAGAGCTAATTCAATCAAGGAAACACTGCATGTTGGTGAAGGGCATATTGAAGAAGGATCAGCCGAGTGGTTCTTGTGGGAGAACAACTCCATTTGGCTCACTAACTTCACACACCATCAGGCTTCCAAGCAGCTCTCAAGGAAACTCAGTTTTCACACTCTATGCTTAGTGCCCTTTGTATGGCTAGGACTGAAATGAACCTGGTAGAGCATCCCACACAAACGAATGCTCCACATGA